>NC_050175.1:45862257-46029757 GCF_008315115.2 Sander lucioperca | reverse complement strand
TACAGGTGAAATAGACTTGTTTAGGTTTCTACGTATAATAAATCCCCACCATGCATCGGTTACGAAGTACTACAGTATGTGACGTTACGAAGTACTACGTATGTGATGTTACAAAGTACTACAGTATGCAACGTTATGAAGTACTATGTATATGACGGTATGACGTCCTACGTATGCGTCGGTTATGAGCCGGAAAAGAAAGAAAGAAGGTTACAGAATCGACGGCATGGCATCTCGCTAGAGCTGAGATCGGGCGTCCGAGCCCGGCCCGACACATTAACTGTATAGATAATACTGTCCTTCACCACGGTCTCATCACCTGATTAATACCGTCCTTCACCACGGTCTCATCACCTGATTAATACTGTCCTTCACCACGGTCTCATCACCTGATTAATACCGTCCTTCACCACGGTCTCATCACCTGATTAATACCGTCCTTCACCACGGTCTCATCACCTAATTAATACTGTCCTTCACCACGGTCTCATCACCTGATTAATACTGTCCTTCACCACGGTCTCATCACCTGATTAATACTGTCCTTCACCACGGTCTCATCACCTGATTAATACTGTCCTTCACCACGGTCTCATCACCTAATTAATGCATGCTGACCAACTGGCCGACAACAGTGCTGCAGAGGGGGGAGACGCGATGTAGCCCAGTTTACCTCCCACTCAGGTCAGGTCAGGACATCCACCCAGAGCTACGGGAGAAGCTGGAGAGGCAGAGCTTGCTCCCCACTGAATTAGGCTAATAAAGTCATGATTCAAAACACACAAATGCTTGGTCAAGGGCCCGGCCCGGCCCGACCCGAGGATAGCGGTGGAAAATATTAGCCTCGGCTCAGGCTCGGGCAGAGAATCTAAACTCTACATCTCGCTCATCCTCTTTAGTGATGATCAGACAAGTACAATAGTAGAGGGACTGAGTAGTCAGTAGCCGGAGAAGTTCCTGCATGTACTTATATAAACTGCTGAATGGTTAGTCTCCCTCGCTGCTCTCACATGGCGTCTATACGAGGGATACAGTATATATGTTATTCTTCGTCTTCCAAACATGTTGTGTATGTGCTGCATTAGATTATGTGTCAGGAATATGGGGTTCCAACATGTCAATAATGAGACAACTAGTCAAGTCAAGTGGGTTTAATTGTCATTTCAACCATATACACTGTATATACTGAGACGAAACAACGTTTCACCATGGATCAACCTCCAAAAATATGAGGAATACAGACATATAATCCAGGCAAAAAAGTGATGCAGTCAATGCTGCTAAATCAAGGAGGGAAAGCTGGCAGAAAATAGTTACATGACTTATCGATATCACTGCCCCAGGCACAACCTCTGACCATAATTACACTTATACTTTCCATAACGTTAAACTTTAGTTGCTGTATTATTTTTACTTTGACATAAATAATAACTGTATAATAATACTACATTACATTCATATGATTTAAAATTGAATAAATAAATCCAAGTTATTATTATTGTTATTATTATTATTATTCATATGATTTATTTTCTCTTTTTTTCCCGACAGTGTCCGTAGTCACCAAACTTCAGGAACTTCAGATACATTTCACTGAACCTCTCTCTGGGTGGACCAGGACTTTAAAAACACAGGTGTGTATCACAGGTTGGAGGGTTTTCTGTCTTCCAGTTCGTTACATCAGCTACTGCTCTGGTAGCCTCATGAGACCGTCCTGAGCTCGTGAGCTCCAGTTTTCCACTCGCAGATCAGTCTGGCATCTTGAGACAGAGAAAATTTGGAGCCGTTCGCCAAATGACCGACCAATCAGCATTGGTGTTGAGGCAGGTTTAGGTGTGACGCAACGAGAAGCGACTGGCGGCTTCCACGGATGAGATGAGCATAGCTATCGTGCAAGTTTTATCCGAAATAGAAAGTATTCCTTCATTGAAAGAAGAGCAAAAAACGGCACTGGAGGCTTTTCTTGGAGGAAAAGATGGTTTTGCTCTTCTCCCGACTGGTTTCAGCAAGAGTTTGATATATCGTTGATCTGATTGGGTGATTTGGCCTGTCTATCACCAACATAGGTGGTGATAAAGCCCGCCTCAATGGTTGTGATTGGTGCCTCGATTTGGAAAAATTGGAAATGGGCTTGAATGGGCTCTTGGCCAGACTGACTTGCAGAGCACATCTCAAATTTGCCGGAAGTTCGTCAGGGTTTTCCTAGGCTAACGGGACGGTTGGTTTAGTAAATGCACACGCGGGACACTATCCCTGGTCTCTTGAGTAAAAGTCCTGTTGGTCTTTGATGGTCTGTTAACACACACGACTGTAATAGTTAAATATAATCTGAATAATTAATGGTTATATTTATTTTTTTACCCAAAAACAAGGTAAAAACTAGAACTACAAGCAGTTATGACGGGGCCCAAGCCACCGATGCCAGTCGCCCCCGACGCCCTGGGGAGCGCGCAAAAGTGTAACCCAAAGCATAACATGGGGAGGCGAATGTCTGGAAATATCGAGAGGTTTGAGCCGCAAGGTCTGCGGTACGTTGCCATTGCAAATATCCCATTATCATTGATTGAGTAAAAGGGCCAAAACTCGTCTACTTTGACTTTAGCGCCCCCGAATGGCCAATCTATACCACATTTGGTACAGAGCTTCAGAGAAGCATGCCAATTGCAAATTTGCCATTTAAATGCATTGAGTTATTTGCCAAAACAAATAAACGTTAATTATAGCGCCCCCTAACGGCGGATCTTCGCCAAAGTTGGTAAAGACTATTGTAGCGGGATGTTGAACAATAATCTCAAGTTCGTTGCTGATACCATTTAATTTGGCCGAGATATGATATGATACGTGTGTAGTAGCGAGCTATTAAAATTTGTTTGGTCGTCAAATGCGCATACTTTAACGTAGCAAAATTCTCTTAATAGCTTTTGGTCAGGTCCATCTGGAGATGCTATCTACCAGGTTTTGTGCAGATCGGTCGCACGGCATAGGACGAGTTCGAAAAAGTTGGTTTTGCGCATTGCGCGATATTGCGAAAAAAATTTCAGCTAAAATGGGCGTGGCCTATATCATGTGATTCAGCTTGATTCAAGGAACACGACGATGTATGGTTTTCTAATGTGTGATGTGTAATGTGGGAGTTAAAGGCAAAAAAACATTATAGCGCCACCTAGTGGTCCACATGTGTAATTTTGGGTAGGTGTGTTCCATGACCCATTGTCCATCTACCCTGTCGTTCACATTAGTGTAAGTGGCGAATCTAGACTTGGGTCCCATAGGCCACGCCCACTTTGACCCCTCAGTACCCCACTCGAGGGTTGGCCTCAGGAGTGACCGTAGAAGAAAAATAATAATGGAGGAAAATCCTTAGAAAAACAACATGGTTCCACAGCCCTGCTGTGCAAACAGCGTAGCTTTGCTACTGCCGGTTCTTACGGACTCCGGCTTGGACCCCTAATTAATGTAAATTAGGTCAGAGGTCCCACGCCTCTGGAGCAACTAGGGGTTAAGTGCCTTGCTCAGGGACACATTGGTTGATGCATCACAATGGAATCAAACCCTGGTCTCCCACACCAAAGCCATGTGTCATAGCCACTGCTCCATCACCACCCCACAAATCAACAGCCTACACATCTTATGTTTTTTTTTAAAGATTATTTTTTTGGGCATTTTTCCGCCTAGGTGAGAAAGGGGAGAGAGAGCGGGGTCTTCCCCCCTCTCTCACCTAGTGATGATTTTTCTGCATGTCTTATGCAGGAAAAACATCACAAGTTGGATTTGAACCCTAGACCTCTGCATCGAGGCATAAACCTCTAAGTATATGTGCACCTACTCTGCCCACTGAGCCAACCCTGCCTCACACATCTGGTGGTTTTGAGGAGCTGCAGCATTTATTTGTGCTCAAAGCGGCTGTAGCCTACAATCACTTGATGTCTTCACCGAGTAACATTAACTCTCCTCTGCTCCGACTGCTCGTCACTTTCTCTCTCTCTTCAGCAACTGTCCATCCCACCGACACGCTAGATGAGCTGGCGCGAATATCCAAAACTTTTTGAAGTTTTTTTTACTTTCATGTCACTTTTTTCTGATGTCTTTTTTGGAAGTTTTTCTAGTTTTTTTTTTTTCTTTTCAAAATCATTTCACTGTCTACTCTGCTCAAACTCGGCATCCCCATATTTACATTTATTTTATCGTTATTAATACATACTGTGTGTATATGTTTATACTTATATTGTTTATATTCTTCTTATCTTTCTTATATTTGAATGTGTGATGTGCACAAACAACACCATGACAAATTCATTGTATGTGCAAAAATGTACTTCTCAATAAAGCCCTTTCTGATTCTGATTCTGATTCTGATTCTGTGCATTTAAATGGACTCATAGCCACTTGAAAGTGTTGCGAAGGACGTTAGTAAGAAAATCCTATCCAGCCACCACAAGACTTTGGGATTGTATTTGAAGGTGTGGAAGTCCTTAACGAGCTGCCATCAGTTACACATGCATGTGCCATGTTGTTTGGTCTCATCTTTGCTCTAAACTTGAGCTGTCCAAATGAGCCCCAATATACTTTTGATGCGCTGCAGAAACTATTCATGGAGATAAAACCACAGAAAATGACACGCAGAGTGGGCAGTATGAATGTCAAGCTCTAAATATTGGACTAATAAAAGAAACATTTCGATACAGCATGTTTTTATCTGTTATGGCTTCTTTTCAAATTTCTTAAAGGATAATAGTGTTACGATTTGGGACATTTCTGTTACCCATTTGTTCATTTCTGTTGTCTGTATTGTTTATTTGTGTATGTTCTCTTTTGTTGTATATTTTATTCTGTATATTTATGCCCCTGTTTTGTAGATTTCCTGTGTTGTATATTCTCTGGTTTTGTATATCCCGGTTGTGTTGATGTATCCTGTGTTGTGTAGTGTTGTCTGGATATATTTTGTTGTGTATTTTTCTGTTCCCGGTTGTGCGTTTCCGTTAGTTCAGTTTCCTGTTTTATTTTGATAGTCTGTTTTCTGTCTTGTCTTGTCTAGTTTTACTTCCTGTGTTTTCCTGCCTGTGTGATTGTCTGATGTGCTCCACCTGTTCCCCAGCCCTGGTGTCACCTGTCTTGCGTATTCTCGTTACCTAGTTTATTTAACCCCTGTGTTCCCTTTGTCTCTTGTTAGAGCGTTTTATATCCCGTTGTGTCCTGTCCTTGTAAGTTTGCGCCTGTTGTTTCCTGCCCGTGTTGCCGTCAGCCGGTGTTTTTCCTTTTGCTTTTGGATTTTTCTTTGAGTTTCTTCATGTGGTTTTCCAGTCTCTGTACTGCCGTTTTCAGTTTTATTAAATCCCGAAGCTCACACCATCCCCTTCCTGCCAGTATCTCTCTGTAATTGGGTCCTCAATCTCTCGCAACCTATAACAAATATAAGGGGTCATTGTTAAATGTGCAGTAAATAAGAGACAGAGAGACAGTGACAGCAAAAGTAGACTTGCATGGAAAATATCACTTTGTGTAGTGAATGTTAATGTATAATATGTCTGCAACATAAGTATGGGACTGCAATACATCGCCTGTTTAAAATGGTCAGATGCATGTGGGGTTCTAGAAATGAGCAGAAGCCAATGTGTAATGATGTAAATGACTGTGTAAATATGCAGCACTTATAAGAGAAGTTGAAAAGCTGTTCGCACCCTCAGCAGATGAACTGTATTTAAATAATGTGACATTCATACATTCTGGGTCGTTTTTCAATGGATAGCCAAGTTTAATACATCACGTTTTTATAAATGTTAAGATTTGGTAAAGGATAAGATGTGGTTAAGGTTACAGTCATTTTTTTAAGTTGATCCAAAGTACCATGTTTTTCAGTGTAAATGGTTTCTTGAAGATGGATAATCAGGCCTGCCATGACATACTTATATGTCATCATCATCATCATCATATCTCATGTCAAGTTGTCATAATACAAACATCTCAAACAATGCTTAACAATGCAGTGTCATAATTTACCAAATCACAGTTAATGACATGAACATTCATAAAGACTCCTTCATGTCCATGATGGTGTCATGTCAGTCTTCTGAACATCCCTTCAATTAAAGTGATCTCAGATTTAACAAAATGACCATGAGCTCATGTAAACACTGCAGGCTATTACAGTGTTTTAAAGCTAAAGAGTTGTTACAGTTTAGTTTAGAGAAATAAAGCCTTCAAAAATCTTCAAAACCCGCCTATTAATCACATCAATAGGCCTCCTTTTACATTTTTTTGGGGGGGCATTTTCGGCCTTTATTTGATAGAACAGCAGAGAGAGAGAGAGAGAGAGAGAGAGACACATGTAGCAAAGGGCCACAGGTCGGAGTCAAACCCGGGCCCTAACCCGGGCAAGCGCTCTACCAACTGTGCTAACCGGGCGCCCTATTGATGATCAGGTTAACCCTTGTGTTTTCTTCACGTTGACCATGCACTTGTTGTTCTCCCGTGTCAAAATTGACCCGGTCTGTTTGGCCAGTTTATAAAGCATGAAATATAAATTATCACCCAATTCTGTATTACATCTTCTTAGCCAACTTCTTTACAACCTATTACCACTAGTTTTACACTTATGTTTTTGATATATGGTCAAAATCCTCATTTATATAAAATTATACCTAATTTCTGATTTAAAAAAAGCTGAAATTATGAATTATTTTGACTAACATTTGAGATCAACAGGAACATATGTTGATGGATTTTCACAGACTGGTATAAGTCAGAGTTTAGTCAGGATACTGTTTTGAAACCATTTCAATTTTTTTAATGGCAGCCAATAATCACACTTGTTGTCCTCCTGGGTCAAAATTAACCCTGTCTGTTTTACCACTAGTTTTACAGTAATTTTTGGAATTGATGGTGAATAAACTTCATTTACATGAAATAATACCTCATTTTGGAGTAAAATAAGCATAAATTAAGAATTATTTTCATTATAGTTAGATCAGATGCATCTATGTTTGTGGATAATCACTGACTGGTATATGTTAGTGATTTGTCAGGGTATGGTTTGAAATCATTTTATTATTTTTAATGGCAGCCAATAATCACACCTGGTGTCTTCCTGGGTAAAAAGTGACTTAGTCTGCTTTGCGTGTTTATAAATCATAGAAAATTATAATTAATCACTCAATTCTGTGTTACCACATTTATCCAACTTCATTCTAACTTATCACAACTAGTTTTACACTTATTATTTTTATTTATGGTCAACATACCTCATTTACATGAAATTATACCTACTTTCTGAGTAAAATGAGTTGAGATCATTAGTTGTTTTGGATTAATGGCTGGTATGTGACAATTACTATATCCCCAGGTTAAAATTAACTGATGCAATAGTATTCACAAACAATGGAGAGCTAACAAAAAGGACAAAACTAATTTACCGAAAATTGTCTTGTCTCCATTTAGGAAAAGACACATCAAAGTGTGTGTCTGTGTACATTTTTATATCAGGACAGCTCAATTGTGTGATATATTGCAGGTCTCAGCTGTTTGTGTGTGTGTGTGTGTGTGTGTGTGTGTGTGTGTGTGTGTGTGTGTGTGTGTGTGCGCGCAAGTAATGTGCTACTTATACCCCTCAGAAGTGAGTATTATGCTAGTTAAGTGATATTGTGAAGATGCTGCGTGTCACTGGTCCAGGAGTTTGTGTATTGTACTGCATCGGTATTATTTGTGTCCCTGTACTGGTTTTCTTCATGTGGACATAAATAAATGATTAAAATGTGCGTGTGTGCACGTCTGCATGTACATGTGTGTCTGTGTTCATCTGCTGAAAAGAAAAGTAGTGTAATCTATTGCCCTATGCAACGGGTGTGCACGTGTGTGTGTGTGTGTGTGTGTACGTGCATGCAAGTTCATGTGCTGAAAAGCACAATAGTGTGATCTTTAGCAGGTCTCAGCTACTGTGTGTGTGTGTGTGTGTACACGCGAGCATGTGCATGTTCATCTGCTGAAAATCATAATGATCCATTGCCCAATTTCAGTATGTTGTGTTTGTGTGTGTGTGTGTGTGTGCGAATGCATGTGCGCACAGACACGTGTACATGTGCATGTTTGTTGTCCATGTGTGTGTTTGGGTGCATTTCCATGTGCTGGAAAACACAATAATGTGATCCATTACATGAGGTAGTTACTAGAGTTGAGCCGGGTACGGATAAAGCACTTTTGCCGAGTACGAGTATTATCCGAGTAATACGAGTCACTATCTGTGCTCGGATTGAATAAAAATCTTCATTTTGCGTTCTGTGATAGGCTAGTCGTCACAGAGCCCCTCCCCTACACACATACAGAGTTATTGTGTTGCTGTGTCCCGCTCTGCTCACTCACACAGAACAACTCTCTCTCTCTCTCTCTCTGTCTCTCTGTCTCTGTCTCTCTCTCTGTCTCTCTCTCTCTGTCTCTGTCTCTCTCTCTGTCTCTCCCTCAGTCACTCAGGTTCGGGGGTCTTTTCCGTTAACGTTTAGTGTTTTTTCAGCTTCAGGTTTGTTTTTTACTTCGGTTTGTAGTACTTCCTTATTAACCAGTAGAGTTCTGGTAAACGTGGGGTTTGTAGTCCTTCCTTATTAACCAGTAGAGTTCTGGTAAACGTGGGGTTTGATCAGACGTGGTTCTTGGTAGAAGAGACTCGCGTTGCGTCTCTGCCTGTCGGAGATATTTTTTCTTTTTTAAACCGTCAGCTGGCTCTAAACAGATCTGAAAAACAGCGTCAGACTATTTGATCCGTAGAACACAGTCCCCCCCCGCCCCCTCTCTCTCTCTCTCTCTCTCTTACTCACTCACACACACACACACACACTCACATACCTGGTGTGGAAATAAAAAAAAAAATAAAAAATCACACTGATCATAAAAAAATTAAGTTAAAAAAATAAAGTTATGTTGAGTATGAAAACTCTTGTTCATTACATTTTACTTCATAATTGCAACCGCATGTGTTGTATTCATTGTTGCAAAACTTGTTCTGTATATAGTTTGTTTATCGTGACCAAAACCATTACACTGCCCAAGTACAGATACAGATAATTCATATGGTTAACAGATACAGATAATGCTGTACTCGCTCATCCCTAGTAGTTACATTACATTACGTGTCATTTAGCTGACGCTTTTATCCAAAGCGACTTACAATTGCTATATATGTCAGAGGTCACACGCCTCTGGAGCAACTAGGGGTTAAGTGTCTTACTCAGGGACACATTGGTCAATGTATCGCAGTGGGAATCAAACCCGGGTCTCCCACACCAAAGGCATGTGTCATATCCACTGTGCCACCACCACCCCCCTAGTTCTCAGCTGCTGTTTGCATGAATGTGTATGTTTGTGGGTGCGTGTGTGTGTGTGTATGTTCATCTGCTGTAAAATGCAATAGCGCCCCATTGCACCACAAATGCTATAAAATTAAATAAAACACCTAAAATTCAATGAAAGTAGTGATCATTCATTTTACTTGCGAAGAACATCATCGGGAACCACTTATGTTATTTTTGGTTAATTTGGTTGAAATAAACCCATATTTCTGATAAAGAAACTTTGAAACTGGGTCAAATTTGACCCGAAGACAACAAGAAGTTTAAAGAGATGCTCAGTTGGCGGCGATGGTCTGGTCCAGGGCGCGTTGACGACCAGAGTCCAGGTGCCGGCCTTCTGGCAGACCAGAGGACCGCCGGAGTCGCTCTGAAACACACAACCCAACGTAAAGAACAGGAAGGAAACTACCCAACGTAAAGAACAAGAAGGAAACAGCCCAACAACTATTTCAGCTTTCAGCTGCTTTAACCACTAAGTGAAGTAAACAAGCCCCTTTTTGCCGGCGTTAGCGCCCCTCACCTTGCAGACAGAAGCTCCGGACGCTCCAGCGCAGATCATCAGATCGGTGACCTTCTTCTGATAGTAACTGCGGCACTGCTCATTGGTCAGCAGGGGGAGGGCGACCTGCTGCAGACGGGCGGGGGTGTAGGGGGGCTGCAACACACACACACACACACACACACACACACACACAAATATCACTGATCAACACCCAGCGAACAACCAGGGGTCAAAGGTCAGAGGCCATCCATACAGAGACCCTACATGTTAGAGGCAACATCTCTTTTTTACAGTTTTCAGGGGTGATCCAGAATGAAAATCTGCTCGAGCAACATTAACTGTGATTCAACACAAAAACTAACTTTTGGACGGACAGATTTGTCAGATGTTTGATGATTGCTGGGGGGTGACCTTACAGAGTTGTTATGTAATTTTATTGATTGTTGGAGCAGGCGAGGCAAAAAACATTTCGGTGTGAACAGACAAAGTTTTGTCTTATCTGTCAGAGTTGTCCAGGAAGACCCAATGCCCCCCTGAGCGAACCCTCCTTCTGACAAACAAACTGCTAACAGAGAAGACGCCCCAACTCAGATTAACTATGGAACATCTCCACGCGGAGGTAGATCTTATATTCATTAACAAACTCCTCCTACAGATTTAACCCCATGGACTTAAACCTTAAAAACCTTAACGATGAGAAGTTATTAAAAAACTTTTTTGTTGAACGATGCTGGTGTGACGTGCACAAGGAAGATGGCATGATGACACCTGGCGACCTCCATGATCTGGATGTCCGGATTGTCGGAGTAGCGGTCATGCTCTCCAAGGACCACAAGGTCGGCCATCCTGCGGGGAGACAACAGAAACACCTGAAGGAACTCATACTAAACATTGTTCATGTTGAGGTGGACATTGATCCCATAATAACTTTTCAGATTTTCAGACACCCTTGTGTTGTCCTCGGGTCAAATCTGACCCGATTTCAATGTTTTTTATATCAGAATTGAAATTGAATTTAAATTTGTTGTTGAGAGGATAATCCCTTGAGATGAGGCATCTCGTTTTCAAGGGGGTCCTCAAGACATAAGACAAAGACAATACAGAACATGTACATTCACACTCGCTAGAGCTCTCCCTCATCCCGTCTCGCCCACCCTACCCACCCCACCGACTCCTTATTAAAAACAAATCCATGTATAATACATATTGCAGTATTAAGATGCATGACAACATTTAGCCCATACATACACATATACATACATATATATATATATATATATATATATATATATATATATATATATATACACATACATACATACATAATATACATACGCACACCTAAACCCATACTCTTATGTATACACATAAATAAAAGGAAAGGACAAAAAGTATCCCAAATATATGGGTATACAAAAGAAAATTCCATTCATACTTAAGGAAAACATTTACAGCAACAGTTTGCATGCTAGTAAGTAAAGATCGATGTTTTGAAGGAGTACAAAGAAGTGACAGATCTTAGAGACCCAGGCAGGCTATTCCAGTCTGAAGGGGCTTTAAATTTAAAGGTACGTACATCATTCTCTTTATTGATGATTGGCACAGTGAAGAAGGATATTGAACATTCACTAACACAACTAATGTTAACTAGTCCTGAAACACAGAAAACACGTTCACTAACAACTAATGTTAACTAGTCCTGAAACACAGAGAACACGTTGACTAACAACTAATGTTGTGACATTAAAAAAGCCATCGCCAATAAAGAAGCCGTTGTTGCAATGTTTCTGGACATTGAAAAAGCTTATGATATACTTTGGAAGGAGGGGTTGTGCATTGCACTTCATGATGCGGGAATCAGAGGAAGAATGTTTAATTGGATTAAGAATTTTTTAAGTAATAGGACAATTCAGGTAAGGGTGGGAAGTGAATTATCAGAGGAGCTTCGGGTCGAGAATGGAACCCCTCAAGGTAGTGTTATAAGTCCGGTTCTTTTTAATATACTACTAGTTAATGGTATCCCAGATAGCAATTTATCTTTGGCCCAAATGTGGCCCACATATGCAGTTCTCTTATGGCCCACATTTGGCCTTGAATGACGGCGCTGACCTCAGGTGAGTGTGGCTCCCGAAACTCAGCCACAGGTCCCCCTAATGTGGCCCAAATATGCAGTTCTCTTATGGCCCACGTTTGGTTTAGTTTGAAATGTAAACAGACTACAGATAACTAGTTACCCAGTTTAAAAAGTAACCATTTTAATTACTTTATCAAAGTAGTGAAATTTATTACATCTGATTACTTTTTGATTAGTATTCTAAACATGTTTATAACTGGGCTATACAGCTGAATAACAGTGAATTTAAACCAGGCAGTTTAAACCTCACAGTAGTACCAACATAGTCAGACTTATAAAATGCAATATCTACATAAAGCTACATATAAGCTTTTTAATTGAAAAGATTTTTTCAGATGTAACCCCATTGTAATACTAAATTAATTACATTTTTCCTCAGTGACTAGTTACATGCAGTTTCTTGCTCCCAAACCTATAGAAACACAGTGAACCAGCAGCTATCAGGGTGCGGCAGCTGACTGATGTGCATTCGCAGACTCAAACAGTTTAGAATTACAAATTTACAAATGTTCCCTAAATACCTCAATTGCCTCAGAAATGCCATGGTAGATGCTTGCTAGCCCTAACCCTGCACCCAGAGAACCTCTAGTGCATACTACATACATAAGTCAGACGGGTGTATGGTAAAAGTTAGCTTGAAAATAAAGTTTTTAGGCAGCTTGGACTGAATTTTGTAATGCTTTTTATTTGCACATTTAACAGTTAAGACTGGTCCTGGCTGGTTTCTGTCTCAAGTTCTCTGGCTGTTTCTGTCTTTTTAACTCTGGAACTTGGAGATTGTTTCAAGCTACAAATTGCCTTGAACCTTTCCAAACTCAAAAGTGGGCCTATGTTGACAATACCTGACCAATTTGGTATTCCTAGCTTCATGTTTAGGTTAAGTGTGTTCAGTATTATAGTTTTGTCATTTTAAGAAAAAAGGAACACATACCAATATTGAACATTTGAAAACACACTAAAAGAAAATTAATCTTAACATTTACTAAAATAGAACATGTTAATAGTATAAAATGAATCTTAACCAATCTATAAAACACAATAAAACAACTATTTACGTGTGTGTGTGTGTGTGTGTGTGTGTGTGTGTGTACCCCCAGGATCCTCCAACTTAAATTCAAGGCTTTTTAAGACCTTTTTAATACCATTTCAACTTAAATTCAATGCCAACTTCGTACCCATTCCGACAGAAGTATGAGGGGAAAATGTAAAATCTGTAAACATTTTTCAACCCTAGAAAATAATGATGTACAAGTAGGCTACTTGAATTAAATAAAACATTTTATTTAAATTATCAGTCATTTAATACAATTTACTGAATAATAATATAATCGAATTAAATAAGATATATTACACTGCATAATTTTACTTTTACTTTTGGTACTTTAAGTATATTTTGATAATACTTTTGTACTTTAACTTAAGGGAGATGTTGAATGCAGGACTTGTAACTGACAAGTAACTTGTAACTCTACACAGTTTTTTTCTACTTTTACTGCAATACATGATCTGAGTAAGTCTTCCACCTCTGGAAATCACCAATAACAGTCATGCATGAAAACCTGCAGCAATGTTTAACACTGAAAACACACAGCTCAGTTCAGCGTTTACTTGCAGCTCTGCTACAGTAGCAGATAGCCGTTAACATTACCTGCCGGTCACATCGTCTCTAAATAGTCCGCTCACACTGAAGTCCTGCACAGATCAAGAGATGTTAGAGTCCGATGACTGCTCGATACGCTGCCCTTCTCGCCCTCTCTGAAATCTTTTTAGACAGGTTGAGTTGAGCCTCGAGCGCAGTCAGCGCCACCAGCCTGCCGTACTGGCTCGTCCTGAGGGCCTTCTCTGGTGTCTGTTGAGGAAAACAAACACAAAACACAGAGTGAGGTCTGATGTAACAGACATAAAATGGACTGAGTCTTTAAAGTACATATCTTAGGAGTTTTACTTACATTTTGTAGCCTCGCTATAAACTCCCTCTCCTCCTTCAGTCCCGAGGTCCCTGACTCCTGGTAGGGGACAGGGGTTTCGTCCTCGGAACTGGAGGAGGAATCAGGATTGCGGGACCTCTTCCTGGTGGTGGAGGCTTCTGGTGACTCTGGTGATGGTACAGTGGGGGTGAGGGCCTGGCGGAAATCCCTCATCCTCTTTGACTGGGCCACGTTCAGGCTGAGGGCGTAGAAGCAGTCAGCTGTGGCCGTGTTGTGGCACAAAGGTGGCCACCATCTTCTGCTGCTCGGCAGACAGGTTGTTCTTTGCCTTAAAACAGTAGAAGAGAAAAGATTGCTACAGCCAGCATATAGCTTTCTGATCACGGTCGGAAACTAAGCAATCAGGAAAAGTTAACACATTGAACATTTAAAATTAAACAGCTGATTAACGTGAGCTTGTTGCCCTGTGTGAGCTGATGACCTCATCTGTTGACATTTCTGAATGCCTTCCTACAGCTGCTTCATAAAAGCTTTCCACACAAACTAACGTACATGTGTCATTAGTATAGAAAAAAAAATTTGATTTTAACTGTGTCGGGCTCAGACACAAACTTCTTAATGCCTGTCGGACGCGGGCCGGGCTCGCACAGAAATATTCGGCCCGATCCAGACTCTAGTGTGTGTGCATAACGTTATGAGCAGTTTGCAGTTCACTGTGCCGCAAACTGCTCACATCATCTGTACCGATGATCTAACATGTCCAGGGATACCATATATCGTCTGCAAAAACTCCCACAGTTGTGCACAAGGTCTAGGATACTGTACATCAAAAACATAAAAAGCCTTAAAGCAGGCATCTACTGCCCCAAGAAGAGATGGGTGCTCCAGGGCATGTCCATGCACTATAACAAAGGCTTGCGATAACTGATGCCTGTCCCCAAGAAGAAGCACACGTGGGACCTCTGTGCTTGTCCTTTTCGTAAGGTATTCAGCGATGTTTGTTCCAACCTGTAGAGAGAAAAAAAACTTTATAAGACACCTTTACTTCAGATATTAAACCTCAGGCATAAGCTTGAGTGATAAAATGAAGGCCAAAATTATATATAATCTATGTGGATTTAAATTATGTATTAAGTAATGGGTTAACAACTGGAAAACTGTGTCTTTCTGTGTTTGCTCTAACAACATTTCGTTTTAATAATGATAACAATAAACTGAAACAGATCATTGTTGTGCAGTGGTTTGGTCTGACGCATTTGTGTGACAGGTCTGAGAGAGGGAGGTAGTAGAGGATGGATACCCCAACTGAGCCCGACTGGACCCAATGGGCCAGGCCGGGTTTGGGCAGATATTTAGAAATGATGTTCGGGTTCAGTCACATCACAACCAATTTTAAGCGGGAAATAAAAGGAAAATGTATTGAGGTCTGCAAATCTTCAGACAATCTGTTACAATACTTGCTGACGCTTGTTTTATTTGTTACATTTGTATTAACTCACAGGCTGCTCACCTATGAAAGCTTTTGTAGATTCGGCGTAGCTGGGGCGGACCGTCTTCCTCCGGATTTTGTAGGTGCTGGGGTCACCACAGGTAGCAGAAGCAAAGCGATGTGCCTGTCTGCAATATTGCAAGCATAAAAGTCAAATGTAAAAATATCACATTCTGGCGACTACATTTCAAAATGCAAAAAAGATTCCCTGACCTTGCTCTGACTTTACTACAAAATGCTCAAATTCCTTGATTTTCCGTGCCTGGTATAGACCCTCTTAAATGTCACGGCATTCCAGAAATGTAGTATAGTGCATGCAGAGCAATGCATTATATTGTTCTTTTCTTGTTCCTTCTTTTTATCATTATTCTTCTTCCAGGCCCTAATTTGACTAGAACCGCTTGCTGTAGAAATTCCATTCAAAATATTGATGAGTTGGTCCTTGTGCAAATTTTGGGTCTATGTCTTGTCATGTGATTTATACTTTGAGTTACTGAATAAGAACTAATAAGCTCTTTGTGACATCAGTGAAACTTCATTGAACTCAATCTAACTTAATTACATTTGCAGCACCTGATCATTGATTAAAATGTGTGAAGTCCAGAGAAAATTTAACTCAGGTTCTTTTTTTCTGCGTGGAAACTGGTCAAATACTAAGCCGTCCAGAGACATGTTTCGTTGATCGGACCAGTATTATACTAAAATATCAGTGATCATAAAACCATTTATTTGTAACAGCAGGCCTAGGCTATTTTCAGACTATTTGTTGATTTACAGCAGGATTGTTAAGTGCTGCATCAAAACCAAACCTACAGGATATATTGTTGCATTTCGGGGCAGTGGTATCAGAAAATATTACCGGCAGATACCCACATTTACAATATCAGTATTGGACATGAAAAAGTTGTATTTTGCCATTCTTATTCATAGTACATATATGTCTTTTACTAAAAACTTATAAGCTTTTATAAAATGTGCCTACCTTCAAATGTAGAGAGTAAATCACCCAGGTCCCATTCTACCAGTTTATTTTGAACATGATCATCCATCTACAGGAAAACAATAATAATAAAAAACATTACAAAGCTGCCATATATCACTTTCAATAAGCATTCAGAAATGTCAAGCAAGCAAGCGGTCATTCTCATTACGCCAACAACATTTGACAGCTAATAACATAATGAATAATCAAGAATAGTTATTTTGGCAGGCAACACACGCGCGCGCGCGCGCGCGCACACACACACACACACACACACACACACACAATTCACTGCCAGCACAGGTTAGAATCAGCCAATTTCTATATTGCATAGTGGAATTCAGCTGCATGGAGGTAAAGTACTCCGTGACAATAGCTCATGCAGGTCAAATTTAACACGTTGGTCCCAATTGATTAGACTGACGCAAGACTTCTTTGCCAGGTTGTTCACTAACTAAAATGAACCTATTGGCGGGAACCGGCGATGTGTTCGCCTGTCTTTGTCAGCATTACAATTTGTATTTTGTATTTAAAGGAACTACATAAAGTACTTAATACATAACATTTAGTAACGTTACACAAACAGCTAAAACACATGCAAGCCTGAGCATTCAAAGTAGGCTACATAATCACTGAATACAAATTTCGCTCTTTTTTCTGCATGTTCACAATTCAGCAAGCAAGATGGCGGCATTCGTCTTTTAACACAGTCACGGTCATTCGTAACGTTAACGTAACGTAGGCTGAGGACGGTTACCGGTGAAAAAAAATTTGCCGCGCATTTTAACACTTCTAAATTAAAATATCCAAAACTAATTTACCGTTGGCAATGTCCGTACGTTACTAACGGTCGGTGGATTAGCTAACGTTAGTAACGTTTTATTCATAAACCGCTCCTTAAACCGAGCTAGCTACCAAGCCAATGTAGCATACAATGACTCAGATATATCTTAATAAAAAAGAAAACCGATAGACAACGTAACTTTGAATGTGCAAACAGACATAGAAGATAACAACGATACAGCTTTGAAATGTCTCCATTAACGACTCCTTTGAAATAACGTTAATTAAGTTAAATGTCACACTTCATAAGCTAGCTAGCTAGCAGCTGGCTAGCTTATGTGAGTCATTGTATGCTACATTGGCTTGCTAGCTAGCTAGCTAGGTTAGTGCCATGACAAATGTTAGCACGCTAAAACGTAGCTAACGTTGATTTAGCTCGGTTTAAGGAGCGGTTTATGAATAAAACGTTACTAACGATAGGTAATCCACCGACCGTTGGTAACATTCGGACATTGCCAATGGTAAATTAGTTAAAGTATTTTAATTTAGAAGTCTAAAAATGGGCGGCAATTTTTTTTACAGCTAGCAGCTAACTAGCTAAGTTACGTTAGCTAATGTAACATTAGAGTTTATTCTAGAAGCACTGTTTAACAAAACACATTTTCAGCAACAAACTACCGGTAAAATGAGAATGCTTACCTCGCCTCCCTGCTCCGGGAACCAGATGTGGTTTTTAAGAAAACCTGCTGCTGTTCCGAGTCATCGAGAGCGAGAGACGACGATGTGGGGTGACTGGGGGTTACGTCAGTTGAAGAGGTGCGCTTGTTTTTCCCTGTGTGAAGATCCAGCGGGCGGGGTGTCAGATAGAGCGATCTCTTCAATGTGTTTCTGTCTTCGCCCGCCGTAGTTCTTTGCTGGTATTTATTTGTAACGCAAATCGTGATAGGATTTATATTTAATAACGTTACTTGAATAAAACGAAGCTAAAACATAAAGTTATTATTCTAATATCGTTAGACTGTTTTTAAACTAAGCTAAACCATCTGATCTAATCTACGAAACAAACGTTTTTTATACGTCTTTTATGTCACGTTTTTTATTCTTCCCATACCATGTCATGACTCGTGTGTGTGTGTGTGTGTATATATATGCGTGTGTGCGTGCGTGCGTGCGTGCGTGTTAAAACAATGTCATCCAAAATAAGGCGGATCAGCAGTGTTGAAAAACTGAAGCCTGGATTTCGTTCAACGTCATCAACCCAATGCAATGGGTTATAATATGTTTAACCATTTTGTAACCCAATTATGGGTAAATTTATACATTTCAGGCTTAACCCAGCATATGAGTAACCAAATTAACCCAGCATTTTTAAGTGTGTAGGGTTTTCCCTCAATGTCCTATATATGCCTTCCTGCTTCATTTCTTCTTGTATTGAGGAACAATGTGGGTTGATTACTGTCATTTTTATTTTGCTTGACCAACAGGTTGCTGGTTTGATCCCTGGAGTGACAGGATAAATGTGGGCAGTCAAGTGAAAGAGCAGCACGCCCTTCTTTTTCATTACCACTGCTGAAGTGCCCTTGAGAAAGGCACTTAGCCCACACATGCCTTAGTGGAGATGTTCAATAGCCAATAGATATGACTGTGTGATTGTGGTGGGCAGCTTTTAGAATAATAATAAATGAAATCAGTTTACACAATTTTGTTTTTGTTTTTTACATTTCCCTTCTTATAAAAAAGTCATACCAGTTTTATCCACTTCAGAAATGCTAGCTAATAGCCTTGCATGAAATTATGAGATAAATGAGACATTTTCCAACATTTTAAAGGGACAGCATATTTACCAAGTGTATGTGTATGTACAGTTGTGCAGTTAAATGTACAGTACAGGAAGTGATGTCAGAACTCAGATTTATTCAGAATAAGGATTATTGTTGAGTCACAACAGTGCCATTACAGGGAGAGAGACATTTTCATAATATTATTTATAATATTTAGTTGGTATTTTATTTTGTTATGTTATCCACGTCATAAATGTGATATTGGTGTAAACATCATTGCATTTAAAATGGGAGCGGAATATATTTTTTAAACTCAAAATGCTGAGATGTATTACAGTAAAAGTCAATAATTTAAAAATGTGTCTATCCAGTGGCATATGAATATTCTGCTGTTGTAGTCAATCTTCAGCATTTTATGCATTTTGTGGTCTGAGATACTTTTGCGCACACCACTGTAATTGAGTTGTCCCCAAATATTGCTGAGACATGACCTATCAGGGATAACATAATGCAATGCAGTGTGGTGTCATGGGGGAGTGACATTCAAAATAATCAAATATCAAATAAATAGTCTAGATTTATTTGCCTCATAACATCACTATATACTTCCACATAACTCTTATTAAGGCTATCTGCTCTACAAGACAGGCCAGCATACTTCATCCATAAAATGTGGTCTGGCTCACACAGCCCTTGTTGTAACCCTGGCTCTTTACATTGGGACCACCACCTGACAGTCGGCGCAACCTAGGTTGGGCCCGGCTTCTTACATTTGGGCCAGGTCTGGCCCACACGACACTCACCATAACCTAAGTCAGGCTTGGCTCATTTAATTTGGGCCACATCTGGCCCACACGACACTCACCGTAACCCAGGTCGGGGCCGGCTCCTTACATTTGGGCCAGGTCTGGCCCACACGACACTCACCATAACCTAAGTCAGGCTTGGCTCATTAATTTGGACCAGGTCTGGCCCACACGACACTCACCGTAACTCATGTAGGGCCTGGCTCCTTACATTTGGGCCAGGTCTGGCCCACACGACACTCACCGTAACCCAGGTCGGGGCCGGCTCCTTACATTTGGGCCACATCTGGCCCACATGACAGTTGCCCTAACCCAGGTCGGGCTTGGCTCATTACATTTGGGCCACATCTGGCCCACGACACTCACTGTAACCCAAGTCAGGCTTGGCTCATTTCATTTGGGGCACATCTGGCCCACACGACACTCACCGTAAACCAGGTCGGGGCCGGCTCCTTACATTTGGGCCACATCTGGCCCACGAGACTCACCGTAAACCAGGTCGGGGCCGGCTCCTTACATTTGGGCCACATCTGGCCCACATGAGACTCACCGTAAACCAGGTCGGGGCCGGCTCCTTACATTTGGGCCACATCTGGCCCACATGACAGTTGCCCTAACCCAGGTCGGGCTTGGCTCCTTACATTTGGGCCAGGTCTGGCCCACACGACACTCACCGTAACCTAATTCAGGCTTGGCTCATTAATTTGGACCAGGTCTGGCCCACACGACACTCACCGTAACTCATGTAGGGCCTGGCTCATTACATTTGGGCCAGGTCTGGCCCACACGACACTCACCGTAACCCAGGTCGGGGCCGGCTCCTTACATTTGGGCCACATCTGGCCCACATGAGACTCACCGTAAACCAGGTCGGGGCCGGCTCCTTACATTTGGGCCACATCTGGCCCACATGACAGTTGCCCTAACCCAGGTCGGGCTTGGCTCATTAATTTGGGCCAGGTCTGGCCCACACGACACTCACCGTAAACCAGGTCGGGGCCGGCTCCTTACATTTGGGCCAGGTCTGGCCCACACGACACTCACCGTAACTCATGTAGGGCCTGGCTCATTACATTTGGGCCAGGTCTGGCCCACACGACACTCACCGTAACTCAAGTTGTGCCTGGCTCATTCCATTTGGGCCACATCTGGCCCACATGACAGTTGCCGTAACCCAAGTCAGGCGCGGCTGATTACAAGTGGGCCACATCTGGCCCACTCAACATTTGCCATTGCCGTAACTGAGCCTTAAGTGCCAAAAGTGGCACAAATTTGGCCCAAATGTGTCTGCTATCTGGGATGTTTAGCAGAGTGGGGAAAGAATTTCAGTTTTCATTGTTTGCTGATGATGGGGCCCTCTGGAAGCGAGGGAGGAACCTTTCCTATACTTTTGGCCAAATTCAAACTGCTTTGGAGAGGTATCTGAATGGGCTAATGATTGGGGCTTTAAAATATCAATAGAAAAAACAAAATACATGGTATTTGGACATAAGAAGAAAATGCCAACATGGCTAATACAAATATATAATACAACTTTTGAAAGAGTAAAAAACTTTAACTTCTTGGGGATGTGGTTAGATGAAAGACTGACATGGAGGAAACATATTGAGATGGTTTTGTCTAAATGTGGGGAAATAATTAATGTTCTAAGGTGTGTGTCCGGGTCTGATTGGGGGCTGATAGTGACTCTATGATGATGATATACAGAGCAATGATAATATCAACTATTGATTATGGCTCTATGGTATATGGGTCAGCAGCCCCTTCAGTGATTAGTCAAATTGATATAGTCCAAGCAAAAGCCCTTAGAGTGTGTAGTGCAGCGTTTCGTACAACTCCAATACCGGCGCTATTAATATAAACAGGGGAGATGCTGTTAGGTATAAGAAGACGTAAACTGGGGTTGAAGTATTTAATGAAAGTAAAAGGACAGACTGGAAAATTACCAACAAAAAACCTGTTGATTCAGCATTGGGAGTTAATGGGAACAGCAAGATTGGTTGTAACAAACTTTACAGAAACACTTCTATCTATCTATCACTCATCTATGGCAGATGAAATTGGTATTGTGAATTTGAATGTATGTCCACCAATATGTCGTTCAGATGTACCTTTGTGTTTGATTCCAGATCCCATTGTTGATTTATATTTTTTGAAAACAAGCAAAAGAAAGATGTCAGAGGGGGTAGTGGAGGAGATAAAATCCCGGCAGTGTCAAATGTGGGGAGGCTACCTACAAATTGTCAAAACTCATTAATATTAATTTTTACTAATTTCAGCTACTTTAGATACTGCTGGGTAGCTTAAACCGTAATATCATAATTTATTAGTTTAATTATCATTATTATTATTTAGTTTTCATCTGAATATGCAAAATAACTAACAGACATGATCAAATACATGTAGTGGAGTAAAAAGTACAAAATTGGCTTCCAAATTGTATTGGAGTAGAAGTATAATGTTCCAAAAATGAAAATAAGTAAGAACAAATCCCTTAAAATTGTACTTAGGCACAGTACTCAAGTAAATGTAATGTTCTCATTAAGGTAGTCTCACACAATGTTTGTCTTTTTTTAATTTAGGCTTTATTTCACATAGTCATTGTTCCTGTTTTTTGCAAGACTGTGTGTAAAGCAAACACGTGTTGCAACTGTGCCCACAATTTGGAGAAATCATAATAATAATAATAAAATAATAATAATACATTTAATTTATAATGCACTTTTCATCAAAGATCTCAAAGTGCAACAGGTTAAAAACACAAAAAAATAAATAAAAAAATAAGCAGTTTAAAATACAACAAAGAAAAGAAACAAAAAAGAAAAAATTCTAAAGGGGACCAAAAGCTTTGCTAAAAAGAAATGTCTTAAGACCTTTTTTAAAACAGTCAGTGGATTGAGGTGCCCTCAAGGTGTCAGGGAGGGCGTTCCACAGACGTGGGGCAGCAGCACAGAAGGCCCTATCTCCCTGAGTATCTTGTCCTGAGGCTGGTTCTGGGTAAGTGGAGGAGGTTGGAGTGAGTGGAGCGGAGGGAGCGTGTTGTGTTTTGTGGGTTGATGAGTTCTTTGAGGTAGGGGGGGGCATGTCCATGGATGCATTGATGTGTGAGGAGGGAAACCTTGTACTCAATCCTGGTGGAGACGGGAAGCCAGTGGAGTGAGTGGAGAATGGGGGTAATGTGCTCATGTTTCCGCACTCTCATCAGGATCCTAGCTGCAGAGTTTGGATGTACTGAAGCCTCTGCAGACTCTTTCTAGGAATCCCAATGAGCAGTGCGTTACAGTAGTCCAGTCTGGAGGAGACAAAGGCATGAACCAGCTTTTCGGCATCTGAGATGTGAACACAAAAAGGCTTTCACAACTCAGCACCTCTGATTCTAACCACACAGAAGGGTTGTGTAAAGATCAGTTAGAGGCATTGTCGTCCTGGCAACCCAAAAGTAGATTTCATCAACGGCCTATAACTGATCCCTACAGTATCAGTCATTTCTAACCATGAATAAAAGGTTGCCTCATGCTGTAATTACACGTCTCTGAAGATTCGTGAAAATTTCTCTGCAAACTTTTTACTTTTACTTACTTACATGTAGTTGGCAGTTGAAATGTATCTCATGTAATATATCCAACAGATTCTCACTCCCACCTCGTAAAATACGGACGCTTGGTCAGGTGCCTTTGTTTGTGCCGTTGTTATTGATGCTAAAAGTCTCCTTTAGCGTCATATAACGCGCTTTATCTAAACGTACTTGGTCGGGACTATTGGCGTCCCATTTGACGCAGTTATGTTAAGGAAAAGGTTGTGGGTGGGCTGACGTTTCCGTGACGCGCGGGAAGAACGGGACGGTTAAGGAAGAAAGCGACTTCAGGAAATGTGCCACGTGGGACACTAACCCCGGTCTCCTGGGTGAAAGTCCTGTGTTTGACCCATCCACCCCCCAACCAACAGTGCCCAGGAGTTAAACTGGCACCTCTGCAGACACTGCCAGTCAACAACCTATACTTAGTCCAAACAGGGACTCAAACCACAACCTTCCATTTCCCAAGCCAAGTCCCAAGAGACTGAGCTTCTGTCAGCGAACCCTAATGTTAGCTTTGCTGAGTTACAATCATGCTAACCATAACCGACACACAGAAATACCTTTCTCTGAGAGCGGATGACCCTGAAAGCCTAGCTGCTGTTCATCGTGCGTGGCCCTTCAAATAAAGAGCTGACCTGGTTCATCTTTAACATTGATAAATAACATGATTAATGGTGGCATATGCAGCAATCATCTTTGTGACCTCTCACATGAAAAACAAATTGTGAAGAAATTTCAGGTGTTCAGACACTAAAAAGTTAGCAAAAAGTAAAATTCATGAATTTCCTACTTGTGTGAGCCTTGTTCTCAGGCATTACAATTTAAAGCGTAACTCTCGCCGAAATGCAACCTAGGGTCTTTTTGTGAATGTACCTGAATCAAAGTTTAGTTTAAAAGCATATTTAGGACGGTATCGCCACTCTTAAGATTTACCTTATTTTCATTTTTGGGTCAAATGGCCTTTTGAATGGGAGTGCTAGGGACACTTTGATGCTAGCCTCAAAATAGCTATTTTTAAACCACTAAGAAGGCTCGACACAACATGAGACTTTGCTCCAAATATCTCCAAGAGCTCTACACCTTAACTCCACCGGTGACCAAGATATACTATAACCAGGAGCTCTACACCTTAACTCTACCGGTGACCAAGATATACTATAACCAGGAGCTCTACACCTTAACTCCACCGGTGACCAAGATATACTATAACCAGGAGCTCTACACCTTAACTCCACCGGTGACCAAGATATACTATAACCAGGAGCTCTACACCTTAACTCCACCGGTGACCAAGATATACTATAACCAGGAGCTCTACACCTTAACTCCACCGGTGACCAAGATATACTATAACCAGGAGCTCTACACCTTAACTCCACCGGTGACCAAGATATACTATAACCAGGAGCTCTACACCTTAACTCCACCGGTGACCAAGATATACTATAACCAGGAGCTCTACACCTTAACTAAAGCTTTGACAACATTGGTTGTGTTCAGAGTTTACTAAAAAGAAAGCTTTTGAGCAACTCACTATAGCTGTTGTTCTTCCGTTCGCTGTCTATCGAGCCAGTCAAAGCAGTGTCATATAAGAAGGACATTTCCTCCTATGGAGTCCGTTCATTTGCATTTGGAGATCGCCTTTTTTTGACTGGGAAAATGGTGGATAGCGTAAACAACAACTGCTAACGTGAGTTGCTCAAAACCATTTTTAGTGGAGTCTCAGACTCACCAAATATTCTAGTTGGTCTCGATGGAGTCCAGCAATATATACTTTAATTAGATTCAGATTAGATTAGATTCAACTTTATTGTCATTGTGCAGAATACAAGTACAAAGACAACGAAATGCAGTTTACGTCTAACCAGAAGTGCAAAAAAGCAGAAAGTAACTTCAGAAAACGGGTTCTAGTTTTTCAGCTTTAGGTCTGTGAATTAAAACCTTTCCTAAAAAATGAATAGAAACATGCCTTTCTGCCGTTCATACCTTGGGACTACTAATTTAGGATTTGTTTTTCATGTTGGAGTCTAAAAAGACACACGTTTTTGTCAGTGATCAATTTGACCTTTTTTTATATCATTGACTGCTAAAATGTGTTATCTGCTCCTGCCTGGGGACAGACAGCCTGAAACAGCCTGCATCTTTCACAAACTACTGTCCTATTTAATAATAACCGCCACTTCCAGTTGGTCAGAATTTGTCAACATGTCTATGGTGAGCAGTATGCCATATTAGGATGAAATGTAGTTGGTTTTTACACCCATATAAGTTGGCCCACTTGTGTTTCCCCAGGATCTTTCTGAGTCTGCTGCTGCTGTCCTATAACCATGATGCTCTAGGCCGCTGTGCTCAGTGTCCTTTTCCTCTCTGTCTACAGCTTTACTATACAGGTAAACCTCATCACACACTTTTCATGCATATGGACAGACAC
Organism: Sander lucioperca; assembly: GCF_008315115.2. NCBI lineage: Eukaryota > Metazoa > Chordata > Actinopteri > Perciformes > Percidae > Sander > Sander lucioperca. Next base: position 46,004,012 of record NC_050175.1, on the reverse strand, counting down.
TTTCTCAACAATTTTATGATACAATTTGAAAATAAATGTAATACATTCTGAAATTTTAGAGTGCATAATTACATTTGTCCCCAATAATATACAAGGCTTTGCAGTATAGTCTGACTGGTCAATGTACAGTATCTGGGAACGTTTAGTATTTAATTGTGTGGTCATTTATATGGAAACCTTTGTGTAAACAAAGATCATTTGGTAAATTGTGTGGAAGCCCTGTAAGGCAAGGTGAAAAAGAACCTGGAGCCACTGTTGGTCAAACCAAGATCAACTTTAAGACTAGAAAATGCATTTCCTGCAGAAAATGCAAGGGAATGCTGAATAGCTAAATTGCTAAAGCTAAACTGGTTTAATAGCTAGTATTGAGGATAGATTGTTTTAATTAACATGAATTTCACTAAAAAGTTGAAACACCACTGATGTATAAAAGATGTGGAATGTTTAAAGTTTTTTTGAAAAAGCTGATGCTAAACTGAATTGTTGACTTGAAAAGTTCAACGATGCTAAACGATGTAGAACATTGTGAGGTCTGAATTTATTTTTTAACTGAAATTATGAATAAGTATGGAACAATTACAAATGATGTGAGAAACATTGATGAAAATGCAGAAATATTAAAAAAATGTTTGAAAAATCTCAAATGGAAGTTGGCATTAGGCTTACCTTCATAAGCTAAGATCCACTTTAGGATGATCTCTCGTATATAGGAGATATACGGAAGAGGATTAGGGCCTCATGGGAAAGATGTATTTGAGTTCTGAGTTTAAACTCGTGATTCTGAGTGATAGTCTGAACTCTTCTGTAGTGATAACACCTACATAGGAGATAAGCCTTTCAGGGCTTCCCTAAAACTGCTAAAGTTAACCATTGTGTTGTCCTCCTGCCCACTATGCAACTTTTTCTGCAGCTTTTTCCAACATTTTTGTCAATTTTTGTTACTTTTTTCCAAGTTTTTTTTTTTCAGTTTTGCCGATGTTTTTGTTGCTTCTTTGACGTTTTTTTTTTTTTTTTTTTTAAATGTTATAAAATTTAATAAAACACCCACATTCAATGAAAGTAGTGAACTGACAATTGATATTACTTGTGAGGAGCGTTGTATGGAACCATCCACGGTATTTTTTGGGACATTTTGGTTGATAGAAACCCAAATTTCTGATATAGAAAGTTTTAGAAAATGGGTCATATTTGACTGGAGGACAACAGGAGAGTTACAGTGAGATTCTTTGTAGTTTGAGGATTGTGTTGCATTCTAATACAGTGTGTGATTGCAAGAAATTAGCTTTCTCTGCCTCGATAGATGTATATAAAGAAAAACATACTAGTTTTCACCCACAATGAGGCTGAAGTAGTGTTGAAATAAAAGTCAAATCACTGACTGAACTAAATTCTCTCTGAACTTAGAAGCCAGTTTCCACGTTAAATTCAGTGGCTCCATATCGATCCAGCTCTATTTAACCTTTGTGTTGACCAGGCAACTTTTTGGTTTTCTCAGTCATAATTTTAAATAAAAACTTTTATTTTTTTAAACATTTTATCGTTCTTTTTCAAATTTTTTCCAACTTTTTTTGAAACTTTTTTGAAACGTAATTTTGTCAATTTCTTTTCTTCAAATGTTATAAAATTTAATATAACACCCAAATTCAATGAAAGTAGTCAGCTGATAATTGATGTTACTTGTGCGTTATATGGAGCCATCCATGTAATTTTCTTTTTTGGACAGTTTAGTTGAAAGAAAACCCAGATTTGTGATGTAGAAACTTTTTGAAAATGTGTCAGATTTGACCGGAGAACACCAGAGGCCTGTACTATGAAGCGAGATCAACGTGTCCTGGATTTCTTTCAGTGATCCGGCTTCACCTAACCTAACAACCGCGGTCCCGCATAACCTGTATCACGACGCTGGTTATCAACTAGTTCAGTCAACCCAGGGTTTCCCAATCCAGCGGCGCACGTTCACATAAAAGAGGCGGTGTTTGCGCACCACGACGACCAATCGCAAACATCTACCAGAGCCGCATATTTTACATAAGAAGAGCAAACTATAATTCTACATAAATATGAAGAACACAGACACGGTTTAACAGGCAAAATGCAGGAAGGAAAGCTGGCAAAAAAGCCGACGCTGTTATGCGTAAATCACAACGCTTATCCTATCAATATCACTTCCAGTGGTGTAGTCTACGTGATAGTAAGCTCCAGGATGTCTATATACCCACTTAAAAATGCCCAATGACATGTAACATACTTTCTATTATATTTTTGATACATGTTGAATTGTCATCATTGCTTTTTTCTAAGGTTTTTTTTTTTTTAAACGTAAATTGTTGCATAAAAGTGTATCGGAATGCAGGAAATGAAATCATCAATGCTTAAAACTTCCCTGGGGGAGGACACCCAGACCCCCCCACTATGATATGCCCCCCTTCTGCCCCAAAGGCAGATTCTGGCCAATATACAGTACAGTACACCCACTATAAATAATATCAAAACATAATTCTAACCGATGTCCGTATTGGCAACACACGGCTGAAGAAGCCGACAAATAGCCTATAAGTAATTCCGTCCGCTGAAAATCTATATCTTTCATGAAGATACCCATCAGGGAATGTTAATGGGGTTGTCGGTCTCTAAATGTTTTAACTTTTATGAGCGCACTTCTCTCTCTCCGCCCACCGAGCTCCAGCTGATCTTCTAAGAGCGGTGACGCCGTTATCAGTCGAGTATTGATTGGTCAGTAGGCGGGGCTTTTACACCGGTTGATCTCTGATCTCCAACATAACCTGCTCCCGACCAGGTTAGGTGTTCAGGATAAGTTACCACGGTGATTGAACCCGGTAACAACTAATCCACCTTCGTAGTACAGGAAACCCTGGGTTAAACCTGAAGTTAGCTCGTTAACGCCAAATCTCGCTTCGTAGTACAGGCCTCTGGAAGGTTAACCAACGGTTACTTTGTGTCTTATTACAGACTTCCTTTGAAAAGTCTGAGGAGAACTCAGGTAAGACATGGTTACTTTACAGACACATTCTGTAAAAATATAAAGCTGTACATTGTGTAACAGATACACGGATGAACAGATTTCTACTCCACAGGCAACGCCATTGAGAACAATGATGTCAGTGTGTCCACGCTGTTGGAGAAGGCCAATGTTAATATTGGTATGTTCATGTCCACGGCAACTGCTTTATTCATTCTCTTTGGTGACATTATCACTCAAGCAACAAATGTGTCAGGGCCAGTGAGGCCAGGTAAGAGACTGTGGAATCAAAAGCAGACTCAGAGTAGATTATATAGGTTTTAATGAAGAAACACAGGTATAGGCAGCCAGGTAGGCAGCGTAAACTCAAAAAGTAAAAAACACGGCAGAGGTAAACAGGCTGGGCTCAGTCAGATATCCAAAGTGGCAAAAAAACGGCAGAGTTTGGTACACAGGTTGGCAGACAAAAAGGGAAGGCAAGGTCCAAGCGAAGGTTTCCAGGAAGGTTAAAGTCCAATATCCCAGTCCAAAAACACACAGGCTATGGTCAAAAACCAGTAAATCCAATAGAACAAGTGTATACACTAGAATCCACACTGAAAGACGTAACAATCTCGCAAAGAGTGTTCCTCCTGGCACTGCTTAAAAGCTACGGCTAACGAGGAGAGTGCAACAGCTGTGGCAGTGCAAGCTGATGATTGGCAACTCCCTTGTAGTCAACCAGGAGCCAGGATAGAGGGAAAACCTGGACCGGAGTCCAGGAACAGCAGAGGCATGACAGGTCACAGGGTAAGAAGAGGGGATTCTGGGCCGAACTGTGACAAAATGTACAGGAATACTTATCCAACCTTACATATATAAATAATAAATAATGCAGGTGTTAGTACATACCTGAAAGTATACAGCAGAGATACTGCATTGTGGAAGAAGAGCTTATATCAGACCCAGATTTGACCGGTTTTTAACACAGTAGTTAAATCAAGAAAATGAAATGCTTTATCTAAACGCACTTGGTCGGGACTATTGGCGTCCCTTTTGACGCTGTTACGTTTAGGAAAGGTTTGTGGGTGGGCTTACGCTTCCGTGACACGCGGGAAGAACGGGACGGTTGGGTTTAGGAAAAGAAGAAAGAGACTTTAGGTCACGTGACACACGGAACACGATCCCTGGTCTCCTGGGTGAAAGTCCTGCGTTTTGGGGAATTTCGGCCTTTCATACTACTCGCTACCGTAGTCGCTCTTAGTGTTACCTCATCTTCAAACCCATGTAGCTGCTGCTCTGCCCGGTACGTTGTCACTACCTGATGTGAGTCGAGTGCAGATGTGAGTCGCGCATGCTCAGATTAAAACGCTTTACGGCATAACGTGTCATACTGACATTTGTGAAATCCATAAAATAATAAACTTTTCTCATTACAAACAATAACAGAAGACGGAAATCATTTCAAAAAATCTATGACTGTTTGATTGCTAACTTGTAGCCAGCAGTAAACTGGGGCGCTTTTTTCCGACGCGTCAGACGCTGACAGCCACTGACCAAACGTCCATATTTTACGAGTTTGGAGTGAGAACGGGTTGGTTTTTCATTGATTCATCGTCTTGACATGAAAACAGGGGCTTCGTCAGAGCAAATATCATGTTTGTGCTTTCTGTTAGCTGCATGTGAAGTAAAGGAACAGTTTAATGAGTTAGAGGGGATCGTTCCTGAACTACTACGTGACTTTCCTGCATAAAATGCGTGTGAATGCTGAAAGCTGAAAGCTAATGTAGAAATATTTAAAGATTTCTTTTGAAAAGTTAAACTAAATCGTTGTTGTTGTTTAAAAGTAGAGCAATGCCAAAAGATGTGGAACACTGTACGGTTTGATAGGAGTGTGTATTTAAAATGATTTTAAAGGTGTGAGAGGGAGAAACCAGCCCAGTCATGCTAGGAATGTCCTAAAGATTGTTGAATGGTTTCTGTAGACATACGTAGATAGAGTCCAAACAACACACACAAGAAGTCAGATGGATCATTCTAATGGAGAAAGTCCTAAACCCAACGCAACGTTGTTTTTGTAAATGATGTCACCATGATGTCACCAGGTTGCGGCATTCCTGCTATCACTCCCGTCATCAGCGGATACCCTCGTACCATCAACGGATACCCTCGTACCATCAGCGGATACCCTCGTACCATCAGCGGATACCCTCGTACCATCAGCGGATACCCTCGTACCATCAGCGGATACCCTCGTACCATCAGCGGATACCCTCGTACCATTGGATACTCTCGTATCATCAACGGTGAGGAGGCTGTGCCCCACTCCTGGCCCTGGCAGGTGTCCCTGCAGGTAAACACACACACACACACACACACACACAGAGACACAGACACACACACACACACAGACACACACATACACACACATACAGAGAGACACACACAGACACACACACACACAAACAGACACACACACACACACACACACACACACACACACACACACAGAGACACACCACACACACACACACACACACACACACACACACACAGACACACACAGACACACACAGACACACACACACACACACACTAGAGTCTGGATTGGGCTGAATTTTTCTGTACGAGCCGTCAGTTAAAATCTAATTTCTTTCTCATACTAATGACACACGTACGTGTGTTTGTGTGGAAAGCTTTTATTAAGCAACTATAGGAATTATTATTAATTTAATATTATAATTGTAATATTATTAAGAACTATAGGAAGGCATTCAGAAATGTCAACAGATGAGGTCATCAGCACACACGGGGCAACAAGCTCATGTTACCAAGCTGTTTAATTTAAAATGTTCAACGTGCTAACCTTTCCTGATTGCTTGGTTTCCGACAGTCAGAAAGCCAGGGGAGACTCGTTACCTCCAATGCCGACGTTATAAAATGAATAACGTGGGGGTTAAAATCCCGTTTCTGTGAGCAAATGAATGAACTTGGCTTTCAGTCTGGAGTTTATCTCGGACACCTCACACACTCTCACAACAACTTAAAGGAGAATTCCGGTCTATTTCAACACGTAGCTCTGTTGTTTGTTAATTTGGAGTGCTGTCAGTAGCAAGAAAAACAAAACCAATCGGTGCTGCCTACATCGTGTTATCCTCCTGCTAGAGTTAGCACCCAACAGGCTGAAACAGGGCAAGTTTTAAACGTGTTTTTAGCCTCTAAACATCTAAACAAATCTTAATGTAAAAATGTCACTTTCTTTTATGCTAACCTTATAAACCAATATGGGAGATAGTTACGTGTAAACATCTTAGGTTAGCTAATGTTGTATTTTGGTTTCTCCCTTGTAAGATATGTCAAAAACAGTAACAGATGAAGTAACATGAAGTCAAGTACATGTACATTTAGTGTACTGTAATTGTAACCTGTACTGGATACAGTATTTTATATTTGTAGCGCCCATAAGTCTGTCCTTGTTATAGTGTCAACTTACTATATTACCTTCTAACAGATGTATTCACAGTAATGGGCCAATCTACTAATCTATTAAATCACTAATTTAGTTGTGACAACCCCGTTTGGGGTGCTTCTCAATGCTTTTAGCATTGGGGTCTAACACTAATGTTACTTTTACTTTATGACAATAGCCCTGAAAGTGTTTAAAATGGTTGCTTTGTGACTAAACCTTTATTATGAGCTGCTTTAACTTATAAGCTCTCACCATATGATCCATTTTCATCATGATAAGGTTTAACAAATCTTAATGTAGCTGTATTGGATACAGTATTTTATGTATTGTCATTTGCTGAGCTAACGGTGTTATGCACACTACTGTAGTAGCTGTATGACAACGGGGACATGTTTTGTTGTGATTCTCCATGTTGACATGGTGACTGCTTTGGGTATATGGAGAGAAATTAATTATATTTCCCTCAGTCTGCAGCATTGTACTTCTATAGTGTAGTGTACTTATTTTATATTTGCACTTTCTCTGTTTACTTCATTTACAGTACTATAATCACGAGAAGTAGAATTTCTAAAAGTGTTTTCGATTAGCAACAACAGCGGATAACTGGTTCCAACAGAATTAAGTCATATGTTTCTGCTAAGCGGGTGTGTGGTTGTTGTCAAAAACAGTAACAGATGAAGTAACATGAAGTCAAGTACATGTACATTTAGTGGACTGTAATTGTAACCTGTACTGGATACAGTATTTTGTTTGTCTGTTGTTTGCTGAGCTAACAGTGTTATGCACACTACTGCAGTAGCTGTATGAAAACTGGGACATGTCGTCCGTTGCTGCGTGCGCAGCTCGCATGCATGATGACATCGTGATGGGATCCATATTACGGAGGGGGGTGTGACGGATGGGGATAATATTGAATCTTATTTAGATTTTGTAAACGTGTTAAAACGTAGGTTTAGACCAATGGTTAACGGCTAAAAAGTTAGGGGTCAGGACAGTGTGTCCAACTGTCATTCAGGGTGTGGTTTGTAGTGTTTAAAAGGACAAGTCTATTCACTTTTCCCCTGCTGTTTTTAGCTAGCATTGCTAGTTAGCTTGTTAGCTTGTTTTGCCCACAATGCCCAAGCCTCAATCTGGATAAAACTACTGCATCTTTTCTCTGACATCTATAATCACGTCTTTCTTTCTCTACCATTCTTTGTACTGAATAATAAGTTTATCCCCTTCCTTTCACAATCCCATGAATTTTGCCACATTTATTTTACTGACCTATTAATTATTTCTGCATAATCTAGTGACCCATAGGCTACTGAACGTAAATTTGAACTATTTCCTTCTGCATTGCTGTCTTTGCCACCTCATCTGCCTCCTCATTACCCTCCACACCCATGTGCGCTGGAACCCACAGAAACCCCACCTCATACCCTGCTTTATGAATTCTATACAATACCTACATAATTTACACAAGCAAATCAGGCCTGGACCTTGTTTTGGTACCTTTAATTGTAATTAGGGATGCAGCTGAATCACTACATATGACAGAGTGTTCCTGTTTGTTATCTTCAACCCACCTTACTGCCCATAGAACTGCCACTAACTCTGCAGTAAATACTGATAAGTGATCTGGAATCCTACAACCTTTTATATAACCTATTTCAGGTATACTAATACCAAAAGTCACTTTACCGCTCTCAGGATCCTTCGACCCGTCAGTATAAATTTGTAGGTAGCCTCCCCACATTTGATACTGCCGGGATTTTATCTCCTCCACTACCCCCTCTGACATCTTTCTTTTGCTTGTTTTCAAAAAATATAAATCAACAATGGGATCTGGAATCAACCACAAAGGTACATCTGAACAACATATTGGTGGACACACATTCAAATTCACAATACCAATTTCATCTGCCATAGATGAGTGATAGATAGATAGAAGTGTTTCTGTAAAGTTTGTTTCGACCAATCTTGCTGTTCCCATTAACTCCCAATGCTGAATCAACAGGTTTTTTGTTGGTAATTTTCCAGTCTGTCCTTTTAGTTTCATTAAATACTTCAACCCCAGTTTACGTCTTCTTATACCTAACAGCATCTCCCCTGTTTATATTAATAGCGCCGGTATTGGAGTTGTACGAAACGCTGCACTACACACTCTAAGGGCTTTTGCTTGGACTATATCAATTTGACTAATCACTGAAGGGGCTGCTGACCCATATACCATAGAGCCATAATCAATAGTTGATCTTATCATTGCTCTGTATATCATCATCATAGAGTCACTATCAGCCCCCAATCAGACCCAGACACACACCTTAGAACATTAATTATTTCCCCACATTTAGACAAAACCATCTCAATATGTTTTTCCATGTCAGTCTTTTTAAATTTAAAGTTTTTTACTCTTTCAATAGTCGTATTATATATTTGTATCAGCCGTGTTGGCATTTTCTTCTTATGTCCAAATACCATGTATTTTGTTTTTTCTATTGATATTTTAAAGCCCCAATCATTAGCCCATTCAGATACCCAGGGACGTCACTAGGATTGAAAGACAGCGGGGGCTTAGCCCCGAGGCTATGCAAAACTTTCTCTTGCAAAATCTTACTTACAAACTCTAAAGTTAGCTTTTAGATACATCAAAGCTGCATGGGGGGGATTTACATAGGCCAGACTGAGCTCCTGCTGAGTTCTTCTTTAGACTAAGACTTAACCGTTATCTATCTGCCCGTGTAAATATGTGGTAAAGTAATACCATACTTAATTCATCTCTCTATTAGATAAGTTGCAGGTCAAAATCAGACTATTTAATTACTAGGGGTGTAACGATACACGTATTCATATTGAACCGTTCGGTACGAGGCTTTCAGTTAGGTCATTACAAACGGAATGATTCATTGGACTAATCCTATTTCATCTTTAAAAAAAGAGCTTCAATTATGTGAAATATAATGTTCTCAGTGCCGCTGCACTCAACAAGCAGCCCAAATGACAAAACAGGCAACATGCTGTCTGTCCTTCCCACTCCTAAAGAAAAACACACTACTCCAGTCAGGCATGATACGCTGAACTAGCTCGTTGATATATGGTTGACCAGGATTTAAAGTATGTCTGAATTTAATAACCTGAATGCAAGATGAATAAAAGTTTTAGTATGTATGTATGTATGTATGTACAACACGTTCTCACACTCATCTCATAACATATGGACGCTTGGTCAGGTGCCTTTGTCGTTGTTATTGACGCTAAAAGTCTCCTTTAGCACTTTATGTAAACGCGCTTGGTCGGGACTATTGCCGTCTATTTTGACGCAGTTATGTTAAGGAACAGGTTGTGGGTGGGCGTACGGTTCTGTGACACGCGGGAGGAAAGAAAAGAACGACTATATCAAGCGTGACAAGCGGGACGCAAACCCCTTTTCTCCTGGGTGAAATACTACTCTCTAAATCCTCTCTAACTGCTGCTCTCCCCGGGGCGTTACACAAACACGCTAAAAGATGCCTTTTTTGTCGCATCAGACGCTGACAGCCACTGTCCAAACGTTCTGATTTTACCAGTTCGGAATGAGAACGGGTTGGTATGTATGTATGTATGCTCATATATAGCCTAGTCTACATTAAGGCAACATCTACATACTTGTTTAATTTATTACAGCAAAGGAATGCAGAAAGTTAAGTTGGTCAGAATCAAGCATATATAATAAATATCATGAAATAATTTAATTTAGGCCATGCCTTGGTGCCTCTCTCTCTCTCTCTCTCTCTCTCTCTCTCTCTCTCCTAAAATATCTTCCAGTATCCATGTGTTCAATGAATTGAAGGATATACTGGTACAATAGCATTAACAGTGACACTATGATATTTAGGGACTGATATTGTTTTAATACTATAGAGATAGCAGGCTATATTAATGGTAAAGAATAGAGAGCTTTGGATACCTTACTAGGAGAGCTATTTCTTGTATTTCACTGGTTTACACTAGCTAGACTATTGGTTTCTATAGCCAACTAAAATATTCCTTTATCTTTACCTCAAGTAAATGTAGCTGAAGTGAAGCAAGTAAAAGTCATTAACAACAGCTTACAATTTGACTCTGTATCACTCACTGTGTGTGCGGTACGTAGACTGTATAATATACAGTATATTATACAGTCTATGGTATATTATACAGTCTATGGCGCGGTAGCAAGTCCAGACCAAAGATTAGTGACGAGACGAGATAAATCCTGCAGCTACTGCAACACAGCGGTCTGCAGCGTTCTGAGAGCTGCCAGTTTAAACCAATGAGAAGAGACCAGACGGTGGATCATCTTCATAGCCATGGACTCTTTGTGCTTCTGTCTAACTTTCTCCCTTTCCGGCTTTTTTGTAGCTGGATATATTATTTGTTGTTTCTAATTATGAATTTGGATAACGTTAATGATAGTGAGATACTGGTGGAAACGGCGTGTTCTAGAGAGAGGCTCACGAGCGGCCGCTGGCACGGTAACGGTATGTGGACGAGCGAGGTAGAGAGTTACTGGAGAGAGAGAGCGCCAGGCAGCATTAAAACATAGCAGGGAATCAGAGAAATAAAATGTTGTTTTCGCTGATTTATCACTCAAAATGCCAGTTGACAGTTTGTGAAATAAAAATAAAAGACTGCAGTGCACGACGACACCAACAGATGAACGGTGAAGGAAGATTGATTCCACGTACTGAGTGATACAGAGTGCACTGGTAAAAAAAAAAAAAATCGTATTATTATTTGGGGGGGCTTAGGAACATTTTGGGGTAGCTTCAGCCCCCCTAAAATAGGCATAACGACGACCCTTGAAATTAGCCACAAATTTACCAGCTATAATATTAATGATGCTTACATGTCAATGCATCAATAATTATAATCCAAAAATATATATTATTTGAAGGGCCATTCTGCAAGATGAGTACTTTTACTTTTGGTACTTTAAGTATAACTGATGCAAATACATATGTACTTTTACTTAAGTTAGTATTTCAATACAGGACGCTTACTAGTATTTCAACACTGTTGTATTGCTACTTTTACTTTAGCTCACCTGTTGAGCTACCAGCTACCACGTACTAAGGTTAACATGAGTTGTGTTAGTGAACGTGTTTTCTTGGTTGCAGTACTCCAATGGCTTCCACTTCTGCGGCGGCTCTCTGGTCAACAAGAACTGGGTGGTGACGGCTGCTCACTGTGACGTCAGGTCAGTACACGCTTTCATGGGTTTTATGAGTTCTGCACATTAAGTTCCCCTACTTTTTAGAACGGCCCAAGCCCAATGAATCAAATAAAATTGTCTCAGATCTAACGACTATGAGTGAGTTTTGTCTTCATGCTTTTAGAGTTATGTACTCCTCATCTAGACATGGTGATAATAATGGTCATAAATTATGTGAAAAAGCATTTCATCTTTATTGAAAAACATCACATTTTCTTGAGGAAGAATAGCTATACCCCCAAATACATGTACCCAAGTCTTCCACAAACAGAGGGACAACTCTGCATTGTTAAGTAAATCTTAAATCCTTGGCCCTGTTTGTGGTTTTAAGAAACCCATATTTCTGATACAAAAAACATTGAAAACGGGTCAAATTTGAACACAAGGGTTAAGTCCCTGAATCTGAAAAGTTATACTGGGATCAATGTCAACTTCAACATGAACTATGTTTAGTATGAGTTCCTTCAGGTGTTTCTGTTCTCTTCGTGCAGGACGCCCCACCGCGTGATCCTCGGAGAGCACGACCGCTCCTCCAACGCCGAGAACATCCAGGTCATGAAGGTGAGTGGCATCTGCTCGCGGTCCCATCATGCCATTTTCCTTGTGCGCTGTAACAAGATTCTGTAGTTTTCACAAATGCCTACTGCATATCTGTATACAGTATGTTGCTGTAGATTTCACAGTTTTCTTCTTCCTTGTGTGTGTGTTCGCCACTCATAACGATGTCATTTCCTATCAGGTGTTCAAGCACCCCCACTATAACTATGGCGTCAGGTTCAACAACGACATCCAGCTGGTGAAGCTGGCCAGCTCCGCAAAGATGAACACGCATGTTTCCCCCGTGTGCGTGGCCGAGACTGGAGACTACATCGCCGGAGGCACAAAATGCGTGACCACTGGCTGGGGCCTGACCCACTCTGACTGTGAGAGCCAATTAGAGGAGAGCAAAGGCAGGGCCTGTAGAGTTATTAGTTGAGGCACACAGAATCTGAAGATGCCAAATTTTTCGCAGGTTTGAAAAGAATGAAAGCTGCAAGCCGCGACGTACGGGCACTCACACCTCCCCGTACGTCGGGGTTACCAGCTGAACGGCCGTTGGCTCGGACGTGCATTTGTGCAACCGTGAGACACCTTGCGTAGCCAAAATGTCCGCTACACCACACCAGCATCGTTCAACAAAGACTCAAGTTTTTTAATAACTTCTCATAGTTACGGTTTTTAAGGTTTAAGTCCATCGGGTTAAATCTGTAGGAGTTTGTTAATGAATATAAGATATACCAATTAGAGAGGAGATTATATAAAATCTCTGTGTAACGTTGCTCAGAGGTTCCGGTTAATGTTGCTCGAGCAGATTTTCATTCTGGATCACCCCTGAAAACTGTAAAAAAGAGATGTTGCCTCCAACATGTAGGGTCTCTGTGTGGATGGCCTCTGACCTTTGGCCCTCGGTGGTTCGCTGGGTGTTGATCAGTGTATGATAGAATGTGTAAATATGGGTTAATAGGTGTGGCAGCAATCGCTTCAGGGTGTCGGGTCAGGACACTGCTCCAATGTTCAGGTGAGAGTGTGGGGAGAAAGGAGCAGAGTTTTTATGTGTTTATATAAACAAATAGGCTTGTGTTTCTGTGTGTGTGTTGTTCTGTAACAACAAAGCACAGCAATACAGACCGTTTAGGAAGGATAATTACAGACCAATAGCAAAGACAAACCTAAGCTAAACATAGCCATCTACGAATAGCATGCACAGAGCAATGTTAATGGCTAACAATAATAACTAGAATGCAATGAGCTATCAATTAAAGATTAGCAAACACAAAGGCATTCATGTAACCTATATAAATCACAGTCAAACGAATTATAAAAAGCATTTAAACAGAATAAACAACCAAAATATTCAGTGAACAGCATATAATAGCTGCGAGAATGTGAAACACAGTTCAACACAGTTACAACAGTCTGTTAGCTTCAAACAGTTACAAGCTAGCAGCTAGCTCTGAATCCTGTTTTAAGCTAACAGAAACCTATTCACAGCTAATAAACACTAACTGTGTGTTACCTAACACAACAATTAAGCATACATTTCCATGGACGCACACACTAGAAAGAAACTGTCCATCCAAAATCGCCGCAGACTAAACTCAAGTCCAGCTGATGTCTGCTCCTCTGTGCTTCTCACTCGCTGCTGCGTTCAGGGGGCGTCGTCAGTGTAGGCACACAGAGTGCACATGCAGAGCACGTGATCAGGCACAGTGGAAACATAATGCACAGGGCATGATCTTTTTTACAATCAGTGATGTTTGTGTGTGTGTGTGTTGCAGCCCCCAACACCCCCACCCGTCTGCAGCAGGTCGCCCTCCCCCTGCTGACCAATGAACAGTGCCGCCGTTACTTTGGCAACAGCCTCAGTAGGCAGATGATCTGTGCCGGAGCGTCCGGAGTTTCTTCCTGCAAGGTGAGGGGCGCTAACGCCGGCAAACCGGGGCTTGTTTACTTCATTTAGTGGTTAAAGTAGCTGAAAGCTGAACTAGTTGTCGTGTAGTTTCCTTCATGTTCTTTACGTTGGGTTGTGTGTTTCAGGGCGACTCCGGCGGTCCTCTGGTCTGCCAGAAGGCCGGCGCCTGGACTCTGGTCGGCATCGTGTCCTGGGGCAGCGGTGACTGCAATCCCAGAAGGCCCGCCGTGTACGCCCGCGTCACCAAGCTCCGTGCCTGGATGGACCAGATCATCACCGCCAACTGAGCATCTCTTTAAACCTGATCATCAATAGGCTGCCCGTAGAGCTCAGTTGGTAGAGCGGGCGCCCATATATAGAGGTTTACTCCTTGACGCAGCAGGCCTGGGTTCAACTTTGACCTGCGGCCCTTTGCTGCATGTCATTCCCTCTCTCTCTCTCCCCTTTCATGTCTTCAGCTGTTCTATCAAATAAAGGCAGAAAATGCCCCCAAAAATAATCTTTAAAAAAATCAATGAATAAAAAAACCCTGATCATCAAAGAAACTCATCTGTTGGTGTCATTTGTTCACTCTGAAAGAATCAGGGAAGGCTAACATGCTAACTTACTGTTTTTTTCTCTGACAGTGAGTTAACATGTTAGCCTAGCTTAGCATAAAGACAACACAGAGGCAAACAGCAAGCCCAAAAGTTATTAAAACAAGTTTGTTCACACTGAACGCTGATGAAAGTAAAGAAATACTTCTGTCCAATCAGGTGATTTCTCTCTGGCAGAGAAACAGTGAGTTAGCATATTAGCTTAGCTTAGCATAAAGGCTGGATGCAGGAAGAAATAGCTAGCTTTGCTGAAAATGTAAAATACACCAACCAACACCTCTAAAGTGAACTTAGATTATTGTCTGTTTACCTTTTACAACAACAGAAAACATTTCTGTTTCTTCACAGATTTCTCCTAAATTCACCAAAAGGTAGCATCACATAAAGCCTCATTTGCATATTTAAACACATTTCACAGACAATTATCTTAATGTAAGAAATTATCTGAAGTCTCATGATGATATCTTACATGATATGTTAACCCTAAGCCACATTGGAAACAGCAGGAAAGTCTGTTGTTTTAACATTTAAATTAAACTAAGTCAGTCAGTCAGTAGGGAGTTGGGCTGGGAACCAGAGGGTTGCTGGTTCAAGTCCCCATATGGACCAAAGTATGGTGGTGGACTGGTAGCTGGAGAGGTGCAGAACCCCCAATTGCTTTGGCCCGCCTTTCCATGGGCAGCCCCACTCTGACATCTCTCAATTAGTGCATATATAGGTACTGAGCATGTGTGTGTAATTCAGGCCTGTGTGTAATAACAACAGAGTGAGAACATTATAATTTCCCCTTGTGGGATTAATAAAGCATAATAAATATAAATTAGATTAGATTCAACTTTATTGTCATTGTGCAGAGTACAAGTACAAAGACAACGAAATGCAGTTCGGTCCAACCAGAAGTGCAAAAAAGCAGAAAAGTGCAATGTGATATACAAAAAGGCTAAAACCATCCTACAGGACTCATCACACCCCAGTCTCACACCATTCAAACTACTGCCGTCGGCAGGAGATATATGGGATTATTTTTGTGTCTTTAATTCCAAGTAAAACTTCTCAAGTATCAAACAAAAATCACTAACTCAAGCAAAAAAAGTGTCACCTCAAAGGTAAAACTTAAAACTTGCAAACAAAACATGTGTGTAGTTGTAAACTATTGGTCTTATATTAGTTTGATATTATGTCCTTTTGTTTCCAGTTCCCTCTGCTTCTTTCTCAATGATCAGTCTCTCCATCACGTTTGTAGTTCTGCTCCCAGCTTTCTCGTTGGCGCTTCCAGAGTCTTTGTTTGCGATTCTGACACAAAACTCTCGCGTGGGCGGGTCTTACAGGGGTGCGTCCTCATTGGCTAATGAGTGTTAAGGGAAAGTTTGAGTGACAGCTCAGCCTCAGGTAAACTAACATTAGAGACTCAGAGTCTGGTCTGGAGGACACACAAGCCACTCCACAGCAGTAGTATATAGTACACAGGTATGCGCGTGCACGTGAATACCCGGCAGCAATGCGCGTGCACGTGTGTTTCTAGCGTTTTGATTGGTCGAACCTCCGTGCACGTCTCGCGTGCACGTTGACGTAATGACGTCATCGCGTCCTTACGTTCGTGGCGCTGTCGTGTCTCTAGCGGCCGATTCTGGGTAGTGCATCTCGCGGACGTAATGACGTTATTGCGTCCTTACGTCAGCACCGCGACCGTGTCTCTAGCGGCCGATTCCGGGTAGCGCATCTCGCGGACGTAATGACGTTATTGCGTCCTTACGTCAGCACCGCGACCGTGTCTCTAGCGGCCGATTCCGGGTAGCGCATCTCGCGGACGTAATGACGTTATTGCGTCCTTACGTCAGCACCGCGACCGTGTCTCTAGCGGCCGATTCCGGGTAGCGCATATCATCATTTACATACAAAAACATCTGATAGACCAATGGCTAGCTGTTACGAGGGGGCTTGCTATTGGTGACTTGTAAATACGCCCTACAGGGTGTGGTTTGTGGTGTTTAAAAACCCTTGTTTCAAGGCGGTCTGATCACTTTTTTATCCTCCGTTTTTTAGCTAGTCTGCTAGCTAGCTTTGTTACCAAGTTTTTTCCCCTCAACAAAGCCCCTTTGGAGATTTTGCTCTTTCTTTCTGTTTGAAAGAAAAAGAGACGGCATTTTTCCAGCAATGTCTTTCTACGCATTTGGACAACAATCCGGATCATCTGGTGTTGAAGAAGGTGAGACAGCTAGAACAGATCCCACTGCATTTGGTTTGAGCCATGTCCATCGAAAAGAGTCATTGCGTTGCGGTGAGACTAATACTGGAGCAACATTCGGTTTGAGCAAGGCCCCCAGAAAAAAGAGATTTCGACCCGACATCTTTTCTACAAGCATGACTGACACGTGTACAGCTGATCTAGAATATTCTGGTGTCAATGGTTACTGTTATTCAATTAGCTACAGTTCCGGATATGTGACATTAGCCGTCTATACTAGTGTTGTCGTCGATTTATCTAGCAAAGCTAAAACAGCCTGTACAATGTCTGTAAAAGACTGGAGTCTTTTTCGTGAGGTTGTCTGTCCTGATCTTGACAATCCTGGCTTTCCGGAGCTAGTGTATGTGTCTCAATGGGACAACAGCAATGGGAACGGTATCTATCGTGTGGAAGCAGACCGTTTCACCAGACCAGCAGAGGATTTTATTTTCCTTAGCGTATGCACCGAAAGGGCAAAGTTAGTTGCAGACAGAGGTCGTGAAGAATGGAAGTTAAAGCCATATCCTGTGTCTAACGAGGAATATGAGAAATGGTTTAAAAACGGCTTCTATATACAATGGTGTGACTGGGAGATATTGAAGACACAGTTTGATACCATCGACTATGTCATCAGAAGAGACAAAATAAGGAATTCTTATGAGAACATAAGAAAAAGATTGATATTTGAGGACGATGCCCAACAGTCTCTGACCCTCCCCAGGACCCTCTATAGACCTAAAATCGTCACACACAAAGACTAACAAAACGGTGGGTCTAATTTGTATGTGCTATTTATTTGCCAAAATAGTTAAAATGCTTTTTTTATTTTTTTGATACTGTGGTTGTAATGTGTGATTTTTTTTCTTCCAGAGCCAATGGATTGGTGTGATATGTCCCCTGGAACGCCATCTGGCAGTCCCGGGTTATTTGCACCTCTGACGATAACAGGCTCACCCCATTCCCTTTCATCATCATCATCATCATCATCATCCCCCACTCTAAATCCGGAACACTTCCTATCAGCACCCCCTATGACACCTCCTCTGCCACCGTCTCTATTGATCTGCACCCCGCCCCCTCAAACATATGCTGTATTACAACAGGATGCTGTTGATTGTTCGGACACAGTGGCGCCTGACCAGACGGATGGGGCGGTGTCGTCTTTGTTTATAGACAGTGTTAAAACAGCGTCGCTACATCTTCTTCACATTGTTCTTTACAAGTATTTGGAGGAGCGGTGTTATGGCTGTCAAATAAATCATCCAAGCCAGAAACAGCATGATTGTTTAGAGGGACTACCAGAGCACTTCTATGTGGTCCACTTTGATCAGCTCATGAAAAGACTGTTGACTGATAAATTCATTGGTGTTGTACAGCGTTTTCTGTCCTTTAAACATCTCAAGGCTGACGAGGGTCGAATCCTTGGAGTAACAGAAACCGTTTTGTACGAGTTGAAATCGGCTGAAGATGTCACGACTAAAATCAAGGCTATGTATGACGCTTTTGTAGGTGATGATGCAATTAAAATAGCCGAAATTAGAGAGATTGGGGACTATTGGAGTAATTTATATGCTAGAAAAAACTAACAGGGTGAAAATATGGGGAATTGTTTATGCCTGTTGTATAACCATATCAGCGTGCGATATCACATATCACATGTATCTGGTATACTAGATCAGGCTATTGCTAATAATGTGAATGATGTTACAAAATACCAATGTAAGAGTGTTAATGTAGATCATACAGCTGTTTGTAGGTTAGAAAAATTGATGGTGATTGTAAGAAGACAACATAGCACACCTCCTTGGGAGGATCTGTTGCAGATGTTATTATCCATGTTAATGACACGAGAGAGTGTAGTGGAAACTTTTTGTGATGTCATAGCTAACATCACACACGATTTTAAGATGTTGAAAGTTTATCACCTACTGGCTATGTATACAATGCTTGTAGATACAGTGAGTTTGTATGTGAAAGAAAAACCCTATAACGACGTCTTACAGGATTTGCAAAAACTACATATATTCATAATCAGTAAAAGCAATGTATCCGAATTAGTAAAGATGCTATCTGTGCTAGAAGCTGTTTCACTGTCTTCATGACTGCTGTGTGTGTTTTTGTAAAAATAAAAAGGAAGACATAACGCTGTTGTGGTCACATGTTTTTAAATGAATCATGGAGAAGGTTATGCAAAAAATATACTATGACCCATCCCACCCAGGGGGGTTAGGAGGTATACACAAGCTTCGTGATTCCGTCAAAGCATGTACGGGCTTGTCCCCGTCGATCCCCGCGGTTAAAAAGTTTCTGTTGAGGCAAGATCCCTACACTCTACACGCCCCTGTCTTGAAACATTTCCCCAGAAATAGAGTGATTGTTAATGGTATCGACAAACAATTTCAGGCTGATTTGGTCGATATGACGGAATATTCTATGGAAAACGATAACATGCAATATTTATTGACATGCATTGATGTGTTTTCTAAATATGCCTGGGTAATAGGTCTTAAAAACAAAACGGGTCCCGTTGTCACAAGTGCCTTTAAAGAAATACTGGAACAAGGACGCACACCTCTGAAACTTCAAACAGACGCTGGAAAAGAATTTTATAATAAGGTTTTTAAAAAATTGATGACTCTACATAAAATTCACCATTTTTCCACATCGAACGAAACAAAAGCAAGTGTTGTTGAGCGTTTCAATCGGACTTTCAAAACCAGGATGTGGAGATATTTAACGGCTGTTAATTCGCGTCGATATATTGATGTGCTACAAGATATGGTTACCGCTTACAACTCTGCATACCATAGTTCAATAAAAATGGCACCGTCCTCTGTGTGTAAAGACAATGAGAAAACAGTCTTTAACACTCTGTACAAACTGAAACCCCAAGGAATGGTGATGTTTAAATTTCAGACGGGGGACACCGTTAGGATATCAAAGCACAGAGGCTTGTTTCGTAAAGGTTACGAACAATCTTTTACAGACGAGTTTTTTACAATATCAAAACGTATAGGCAGGACTCCTCCTGTTTATATACTAAAAGACAATAGTGGGGAGACATTGACAGGGACCTTTTACGAAGCAGAGTTACAGGCTGTAATTGTAGACAAAAACAAAGTGTTCAAAATTGAGAAAGTACTGGCTAGAAAGAAAACAGGTCGTAAAAATCTAGTGTTTGTGAAATGGTTAGGATGGCCAGAGAAATTCAATTCATGGATCTCTGAAAAAGACGCTGCCTAGTAATGCCTCACCAATAGTTTATCCTAATAATAAGATTTGGCAGTACAGAACAAAATTGGCAAAACCGCTCATATTACAGCAGCCCTATGAGGTAGGTCTCATAGAGATTCAATACCCTAGGATATGGAATAGTTTTAGCACAGATGATGCTGAGGTTGAATTCTTTGACACGAAAACAAAACAGACATGCCAAATAGAACTAGCGGTCGGTTGTTATAATACGATCGACAGAATTGTTAAAGAATATAATATGAAATGTGCGTCTAACCCAATCCTAGTACCCATAACTATAAGTCACAACAATATCACTAATAAGATATTTTTCACGGGAGGTGATGGGTGGCATATTGTATTTAAAGGACGTTTGGCCGAAATTCTAGGGTTCATTCCAGACACGGTGTTTGAAATACACATCGGGCCCCGTTTAAAATGTATAGCCCCACACCCTGCGGACATTCATGGGGGGCGTTATAATATATTTATTTATAGTGACATTGTGGACTACCAGTTAGTCAGAGATAGTCATGTACCTCTACTACACTGTATAAATATCTCTGATGAGAACAAACGTATGCCCACTCTGAGTTACGACAGTCCTCACTACACATCGCTGTCACGCTCCACTATTACTGACATTCAAATAGATCTACGAGACGACCAAAATAAGCATATCCCTTTCTCGTACGGAAAAGTAATTGTCAAACTACATTTTAGACCTGTGAAACAGCATTAAAAATGATGCGGAAAGCGTACATGGCGGATGACGGAAGGTATATGGCTTATTATATGAATCAAGCCGGTGGAGAGTTACAGGGCTTTATAGGCTCCAGTACGCAGTATGGTCAGGGTCTAGGAGGTATATTCCAAAATCTTTTTCGAATGGCTGTCCCTCTTTTAAAAAAGGGTTTTAATATCGCCAAACCTCATCTGAAAACAGCTGCCAGTGGTATTATAGGAGATGTGGTGACTAATGTCAGGAACGCAGTTGCATCCAGACAGCAGGGAAAAGGTCTCGTGGTGTACAGACGCCGAGCATTAAAAAGAACCCCCTCAGGATGTGGGCGTAACCAACCTGTGAACAAAAAGAATAAAAACACAAGCAAAAAACGAAGGGTCGTCAAAAAGAAGACAGCTGTCCAAAGACGCAGAGCACCGAATCGTCGCTCTTTGTTCCTGACAAAAGACATATTTTAGATTAATTTTAAGGAATTAATCATGGCATACATTCATAATCAGTCCGAAGAGTGTGTGAAAACAGAACTCGACTTGTTCACGGTACCTTTCACGCAAACATCTATCGAAAAATCAACATTTGTAGAAATACCTCCGATGTCAGCTCTAACAGACCAAGGGCCTATTGAATTTTTCATTTCGGCTAGTGGAGAGGATTATCTAGACCTTAACGATTCGTACTTGTACACACGTGTAAGGATTACAAACCCTGATGGCACATTGTTGGCTAATGCAGATGATGTAGGTTTTATAAACTATCCTGGATGCAGTCTTTTTTCGCAAGTAGATATAATGTTGGGTGATAGACTGATCACTCAGTCTTCAAATACGTACCCCTATCGGGGAATTATAGAATGCTTGCTTAACTATGGAAAGGACACATTGGACACACAATTTAGCACAGGGCTATTTTGTAAGGACACAGCTGGTAAAATGGATGAGACTTCTATCAATGGCGATAATTTGGGGTTAGAGCAAAGGGGCGCCTACACATCTGAAAGCCGTATTGTGGAATTAATATCGCCCGTACATGCTGATTTGTTTTTTCAGGAAAAACTTTTGCTAAATGGCGTAGACATGTCTCTGAAATTTATCCGTTCAAAAGACGACTTTGTATTAATGACCCCTGGAAATGTTCAATTCAAAGTGAAAATAATGTCTGCTAGTCTATTTGTCAAGAAAATATCAGTGGCTCCGACTGTTAGACTAGCTCATAGTCGAGCCCTGCAGCATGCTAATGCAAAGTATGCTATTGACCGTGTAGCCATAAAAACATTCTCCATACCTACAGGCACACGTGTTTGCAACCAAGAAAACCTATTCATAGGACAGATACCTAAATTCGTAGTCATAGCTTTTGTAGATAATGAAGCATATACAGGATCATATGCCCATAATCCATTTAATTTTGGAAACTATAATACAGAGTTCATCAGTCTTTATACAGATGGACAGCCTCACCCATCCCGTCCTTTTCAGCCTCTTTTTCAAAGAGGTCAGTATGTGCGTGAATATTATCAGATGGTGGAATCAACAGGGCGCCATTTAAAAGACCGTTCGCTGGCCATAACACGATCCGATTTCGGAGCTGGATATACACTCTTTTGTTTCAATTTGGAACCTGATGGCGGTGGGTCAGGAAATGTTTCACTGATTAAGAACGGTAACGTTCGGTTGGAAGTACGCTTCAGAAACCCACTTCCACGGACGGTGACCCTTATCTGCTATTCTGTTTTTGATTCTGTAATCGAAATATCTAACCGAAGGCAAGTTCTATTGGACCACTACTAAAGATGAATACAATAGAACTCACTAGCGTGCTTAGAAAAAGAATGACTAGAGACACAAATTTCTTAGGAGTATTGCCTTGTGATCACCTCCCAAAAAATGTTGTTTGTAAATTACCTGCCATGTTAGTTGTAAACACACAACCCAGTAACATGCCTGGTGAACACTGGCTGGGTATTTACATTACCAAGAACAAGCATGGTTTGTTCTTTGATAGCTTTGGCCATCCTCCTAGCTTTTTTCCTCAAGAAATCACCCATTTCCTCTTAAAAAACTGTGTGAAGATGTACCATTCAGCAATCCAAGTGCAAAATAATTATTCTACAACCTGTGGTCAACACTGCATTTTCTTTTTATGTCATATTCAGAAAGAAATTCCTTATACAAAAGTATTGAGCATGTATGGTCCTAATCTTGTATGCAACGACACTATGGTTAGTCATTTTGTTAGCAGAATACATCCTAATGTGTGTCACGATCAGAAATTTAAATGTGTACAATGTTCATGCGCTACCTATAGGTAAAAAGTATTGTGTAATGATGTTTTTTCAATAAAGAATGCGGAATATATTAATCTTACAATGTCTTATTTGTTTTTATTTTTTAGAGAATACAGAAAAAATGCATTCACATAAAATTAAAACACATACATTTAATGCTACAGGTTACATACACATACTTGAATAAAGAAAATACCCCTCAATAGAAAAATAATAATAAAAAAAATATGTTAAAAATGTAAACACATTCATTTAATGCTACAGGTTACATTCAGCACCATCTTTTCACATCCTTGAATAAAGAAAATACCCCACAATAGAAAAAATAATAACAAAATATGTTAAAAAATGTAAACACTTTTATTTAATGCTACAGGTTACATTCAGCACCATCTTTTCACATCATTGAATAAAGAAAATACCCCTCAATAGAAAAAATAATAACAAAATATGTTAAAAATGTAAACACTTTCATTTAATGCTACAGGTTACATTCAGCACCATCTTTTCACATCATTGAATAAAGAAAATACCCCTCAATAGAAAAATAATAACAAAATATGTTAAAAAATGTAAACACTTTTATTTAATGCTACAGGTTACATTCAGCACCATCTTTTCACATCATTGAATAAAGAAAATACCCCTCAATAGAAAAAATAATAACAAAATATGTTAAAAAATGTAAACACTTTCATTTAATGCTACAGGTTACATTCAGCACTGTCTTTTCACATCCTTGAATGAAGAAAATACCCTCAATAGAAAAAAATAATAAAGAATATGTTAAAAAAGGAAAATATAAAATGAGTGTAATAATAATAGAAAATAGAAAAAATATAAAAATAGATTAAAAACTAGCCCAACGAGTCGTAGTAATGGGTGATGTAATACTATAGGGTCTAGGAGTACTAGTTGGTTGTAAAGCCGAAGGTGTGCTATGTGTAAATGTAGGGGCTATCCTTATTGCTCTAGGAGTGTGAGGGGAGCGTAAATCAGTCCGTGGTGATTGTGTATTAGTTTCAGCCTGTGCCCCTGTTTTAAATGCCTCAATAGAACGACGTACCATTGTGTTTGGGATTACGGATAGCGGTACATTTAAGTTAGCTAGCGTTTTTAAAAATAGGGTCCATCCTTTTGGTCTTGAACGTTCTGAAACATTATTATGGGTTGTGACACTTTTCAGTAGGTCATAAAGATGGGTGCCAAACACACTCTTATTTTCAACTACTATTTCCCCTTGACTGGTCCATGATATCTGGTCATTGTGACGGGATAACGAAGCCATTATGTATTCCGCATTTCTTTTGTTTCTTGTAGGCATATGTTTCAACACTTCTGTCTTTAACATATCTTCTTCTTGATCTTTTGAATCAACTTTTGAATCATCCATTGAATCAACTTGGGGCATTGATAACGTAATCACACTTTTCTCACGTTCGCCCTGTTTCACCATGGCTAGGTATCTCTGCAGAATACTTGAATATTGTTTAGCTTTTTCATATACATCGATGTCAGGCTGTTTCAATATATCACTCATAGCTCGATCCAGTTCACTTTGTACAGACTGTCGCAGCGATACATTTGAGGAGTCGGATGTTTGAGGCTGCTGTAATGCCTCTAACTGATTTTGAGGAACCAGAAACATTTTCTGAGTGTGCTCCATTTCAATTCCTGTTGATAAGACTTGCTATGAATGGGATTGCAGCCCCCAGTAGAGGCAGTAGGAACCCTCCTGTTTGATTGATTGTCTTTTTTTTTTTTAAATGTTTGATTTTTTTATCAGCTATCAGTCTAATAACCTTCTTCTTCTTCAACAGATTGTACTGAATATTAGACAGTGGTATGTTACCTCTTAACACGTTCAAAGCAATTTCACACAGAGCATTAATAAAGTCTGGACTAGCGTTGCTCACAATGACACCTCTGGCTCTGGGCGATGCCTTATGTAGCATGTCTAACATTGTAAAATTTCGTTCCATTCGTTTTGACATTATTACACCTTTTTCTTTCTTGGAATGTATACAACCTGCTGCGGTGATATCAGAGCGGTTCTGAGTCTTAAAATATCGGGGGTTGTGGATTTATAATCTATCAACAGATAGCCGAATGCTGAACTAGTGGCATCGTTAAAAGCTTCTAAAAAGTATTTAGTATTTCCGGGAAACATTTGTCGTGCCAGTAAGCTTATCTGATGCTGATCTCTAGCATTTTTGAAAAGAATCATATAATTTGTGTTCAAACTGATTGTACGACTTGCTTTACCTTGAATAAAAAGATTCTGTACCAAGTATACACAGCTAATATTTCTGTGATGGACATACTGCGTGAACATTTTTTGAACTTCCAAATTATCACAGGCTTGATTCATTAAATCATCTATAATGAGCAAATTATTCTTAGCGGGAGGCAGTAATGTTTCGTCGCAAAACGATTCTGGGAGTCCTTCCACAAAATTTATATTGACTGTTTTAAGCATTTTATCATATACGGACTGCCAGCATGAATAGATGTATACAATGTTATCTATTTTTTGTGAAATAACAGAGGCTCTGTTTTCAATAATGTCTTTGACAAAATATGTTTTTCCACAATTAGAAGGCCCGCTAATAACGACGCTGAAAGGGTGTTGCAGTCTACCATCAAATCCTGCAACATGCCTATTGTTATCACTAGTAGCCATAAGGGACTGTTGTATAGTCGGGGAGAACACGGCGTTTGTTATAAACAACTTGTACTTTCCGTGTCAGTGTGTCGTTTTTGAGATGAAACCGTTTGTTGTTGCGTTTTATTGTGAATGCATTTGTGGTCAGCTGATTACGAGGTTGCTGATTGGTCACAAAGGATTGAACAAGACCGATTAAAGAATCATGTGTAACCACTTTGGCGTTTGCGGCATTAAGGGTCACACCTTTGCATTTAACCTGTGTACGGCCTTGCAAAGTCCTATAAGCATAGCATTTAGGACCCCCCGACACAAACTCTGTTATATAGTCCTCTGTAGGAGCCCCACAGAATTGTTCGCTGTTAAGCTCGTCAGTGAGATCCCCGAGGTAAGGGCCTAGAGGAGGGATCCACTCACCGTCTCTGCTTGTGAAGACAATGCTGTCAGTGTCACAGTATAAAATACGCTCCTGCAGCTTATCCAACAAATCATATAGCTCCATGCGTGCATAGGCTGTGGTCATAGCTCCTATAAAAACATTCACATCATTTACTCTGGATACTTGACCATCTGTGTATCGCCACTGTACGATCGCTACATCGGGTGAGATAAACGAGAACTGCCGAACATCAAAAGTGTCACTGAACATGAGCTGTGTGAAGCAGGCGGGTTCTGTGATGAGTTCAGCCGTCGTCATGTTGGAACGCATGGCAAATTTTCCCCAGAGGCTGTTCAAAAGCAGCTTATTCGTGTTTCTGACTGCCTTGTTGACACATATCTTGGCAGGATCAAGATGTATGCCCTCGTGTACATAATAGTCATCTATGTACTTTTTTTTTTCGTCTTCCGTTTTGATATGACCTGGATAACCCGAAGCCTCCTGCTTGCGTTTAAGAAATGTCTTCACATAGCCTTTAAAAAGCTGGTCCGTTTTTTCTGGAAAATGCCAAATCTCAACAATGGAAACAATCCTGTACCCTTTCAGTACGGCTTTTTGTAATTCAAACGACACCCACCGCCCGACAGCTGTCGCTCTTGGTCACCATGCACACAATGTGTTGTCTGATTCATCTGAACGGCACACGCTGCACATAAAGGAAACATCAGTTTACCGTTACAGTGATAGGGGAGCACTGGGTGGTACAGCCCTCTGGGGGGCACAACCGTACATTTCACAATACCAAAATATGTGTTTATGTCGTCAAAATCCTTGTGTATTATTTGGGGGTGCCCTATTGGATAATCTCGTTTGGCCTGAACAGTTGGGTACAGACTTGTAAAATCATAGTATCTGATTTTTTCATCATTTTCTACCTTGTGGTACAGCTTCATAGCATTTGTTCGGCCTCCAAAGAGGGCTTCTCGGGGGTTGAGACGCGAAGGCTTTTCATATGTTAACACAAACTCCTTAACGTCTGGGTTATTGGCCACAGCCTTTCGCCAATCACATTCCCACATCACAACAACCGTTAGCCCATACACATTTTTTAGAGCAGTCACTCTGTTATGGAACTCTATGCGCAGTTCGCCCTGTGTGTGGTGAGAGGGTTGATTTCTGCTTGAGCATAGCACTTATCACAGCCGTGAAAGAAGCATCCGTTAAATTCATAACAGGTGTTTGTGGCTTCACAATAGCCATCTACAAAGAATGGTCCAAATGACTTTTCACCTCTGTTCAGAGCGTGCTGTATGTCAAGGGCTCCTCTGCGTGCAACATATTCTAACCACTGTATTGAAATGTCAGAACACGTTTTGTTTTGCCTAATGTAAGCACCCTCGTATGTCAGAGCAACAGCATCTTTGGGAATGAACAGGGTCTTAAATACTCCCATACAGGAGGAGGCCAATGTCGCGTATGCAAACGGATCTAGGCCAGTGCACTCATGGAAGGCCTCTCTGTATATTTTGCATGCTTTAAGCAAAACCGTCACATCATTAACACAATAGGTGCTCAGCTCTTTTCGAAAGTCAAACGGGGTGTCGCTGACCGTAACATACCAATCCATGAACGTTTTCTTAGACTCGTCAGTCATAGCGTCATAACCATATAGAGATGGTGGAGGATGTGGCCCTATATAATTCTCATTCTCTCGTGTGTTGAACGCATGGGGGAAAAACCCCTTGAGCAGATCTGAGAACCCCATGGCAGCAGGTGTTTTAGATAGAGCCATAGGAATAAAACTGAATGAGTCTATCCATCGCTGATCATAAGTAGAATCGTTCATCAGTAGCACCCTAGAACCACGCATAGTAATAGTTGGACAGTGTTTCTGGCTCACCAGATACTCTAAAACTATGTAACTGTCAAAACCTGAGGCATTGTGGGCTATAAAAGTATAACCTTTGTATTTTGGCTGTCTGTAGTTCTGAATGAATAATGCTACGCAGTTTGACGTTTCGTAGCAGTTTTTCCTGCCTTCCATATCCATAACGCATACAAAATTAGCTTCATGCCTCCCGTCATGATATCGTGTCTCGAAATCGTAAAAGAGATACTTATCATTAATTTCTTTGCGTTTGAGGGGCTGGATAAAGCACTCATGAGTTGTGGCGCCTAAAGGCACTCTACAATGCAGACATTTTGGGGTTCTACAGACGTGTGGTTTTTTAGCCGTCCGGTATGTCATGTGGCAGTCCTCACAATATTTGATTCGGTCGCAGGGTATGAGACGGTGTTTCATATCAGGTTTTTTATGGTTTTCGAAGCACTGTTGAGATTTGCATATGCGCTTACAGTCTGGGTATTTAATAGTTTGATTCGGTATACAAGCGGAGTAACATACATTACAAAGCAAACTGCACCTGTGCTCCAAGGGATTCTCGTAGGTCTTGTAACAACCATCGCAGACGTATGAAGCACCGAAAAAAGACGTTTTATTTACAATGAGATAATAATGCTCATCATGCAAATACAGCCATGCTGTTTTCACGTTTGGTTCGTCGTGCGTTTTGAAAATCTGTGGTTTTTTACAACCGGCGCCATGATGGAATATTACAATTTTCATTTTCAAATGTTTCTGAAATCTGTCAACATCAGAGAACGAAACCTTATGTGTATTTTCAAATCCCAATTCCCCGTGTAGCTGTTTCGCATAATTTATCTTTTCGCTTGGTGACAAGCTGCTGTTGACATAATGGGCCGGACAGAGAGCAAAGCAGAGATTGTCATTTCCTTCGTTATTCTTGGGATTGTATAAAGCATTGCCTTTTACCGACAATATTTCATCGTAACCAACGCTTCCTAGTTTTCGACGGCCCCCAGGTTTCCCACCCGACATATTACGAGCTATTGTCACAATTAATTCTAAAGCGTCATCGGTCAGTGAATTATCGTTACTTTGCATAGCTTGAGAGACTTGTTCCAGAAATGTATCTGTGTTATAGCCATCACTTGAGTTCAACATCGTTTGAATAGGGACGTCTACGGCCGGACCCCTTAACTCAACATTTAAAACACTATCCTGTGTTACATTGTCCAAAGCCCTCTCTATTAAACCTGTTAGGGTACTATACACCCTGGCAGGCACACTACCAATATCTGTCAAATCAATATTTCGAAGGTCGACATGTTGACGAAATTCAGCAGCATTAAAAATGGGCATCTGTCTGGATGCTATTTCAGACGTTACCTTAGAAACACGGCCCTCCCCATGCTGTACACCCCCCTGAGGATTTTCTGAAGGTAGCGACGGGGGTCTGTGAGTACTGGTGGACGGTTGAGGACTGCTTTGAACATCTGCACAGGGACTATTTGGCGGTCGGACACTCGCAAAACATTCTGAAGGTCTATTGCAGGGATATACATTTGAAGGACCATTATTTGACAACGCTGTTGTGACAAGCCTATCTGGTTGTGTTATTGTACTGGTGTCGCTCTCACTATCGCTGTCGCTGTCGCTATCACTATCACTATCACTAGAAATAGAGCGAACCCACGCTTCGAATATTTTTGTCTGTTTCTCACGCAATCGTAAAGCGTCCTGATGATTGTGTGCTGCTCTTGTGTAATCGTCCTCACAAGGCCAGTCTAGCTCGTCATCACTACTGCCACTACTACTACTACTAACGTCACACTCACCTATCGGTTCAGATTTCTTTTTTTTTTGGATGGTGGAGCCATTTTGCAAATAAGGTGCCGCTTTTTTTTTTTTTTAATTTATTTTATTTTTATATAGCGCAAACTATAGACTGACTTAATGCTTTTTTCCCTTGGTCTTTTTCATTTTCTTTTTTATTGTCTTTTTAAGGCCTGATAACAGAGGGGCAATCAGTGTATTGAGAGAGTTGGCCTGTTCAGATAGCTTTGTTCCAAAATCTGTGACCATGTCAATCAATAGTGTATTAGAGGCTTGTAGGGCAGCTACTTTATTCACAAGATTATCGTTACTTTTTTGTAATTCGTTTAGTTTGGATTCTATTTGTTTAGAACGGATTTCTGACGCAGTTTGGCGGAATGTTGTGTTGGCACAATACTCAAAAAGTTCTTCACCCTGAAACAAGGTGGTATGCTCAGAAACCCCTAGGGGAACACGGGGTTCCAAAAGAGTGCTAGTAATATAACCATGATCGGATTGATTACCAGCGAATGGATCGTCTCGTATATTTACAGGAATAGTTACTGATGTGTCACCAATGCTACGGTTGTTATCTGACACAGTTACTGTGGGCTTGAATGAAACTAATTGTGTATGTAGGGGTGGTGTGTCTGCTATATAGTCATTATCATCATCAGAACAACGTAAAGCACCTACATTATATTCAGGGACCTCCAGCAAAGCTTCCTGATTGGGCTGGTGTGATGTAAGTGATGTCTCGGCTAGGACAGGGGCTTCAGAGCGTTCTCCTACAGCTTCCTGATGGTGTTGGTGGGATGTAAGCGTTGTCTCTGGCAGGACAGGGGCTTCAGAGCGTTCTCCTACAGCTTCCTGATGGTGTTGGTGGGATGTAAGCGTTGTCTCTGGCAGGACAGGGGCTTCAGAGCGTTCTCCTACAGCTTCCTGATGGGATTGATGGGATGCAAGAGCTGTCTCTGACAGGACAGGGGCTTCAGGTCCTTCTTGGGGTTCTACGGCAGGTTTTGTCTAGGGGGATTAACAAACATTTTTGGTTAAATAAAAGGCACACACACACACACACACACACATCAAAACCAAACACACACACACACATCAAACAAAACACAAACCTCAAACGGTGTCCTTTGTAATGGCGTAGCCCTTTGTTCACTCTCAATAGAGACACTCCGGGGGGTGTATGACTCTGGGGCTCTAGGTGTGAAATCCCCCTCCTCAGACACCAAATGCAAAGCCACTAGGTCTGAGACCGCCTTTAGTTGCTGAAACAAAAGGACAATCCGTTTTAACAATGTATACATTATATCAAAATATTTTAAAATAGTAAATATAGTCGGTTGAATACAAGGGTTTTCTTACCTCGGCGTCAGCGGC
This sequence comes from Sander lucioperca, assembly GCF_008315115.2. NCBI lineage: Eukaryota > Metazoa > Chordata > Actinopteri > Perciformes > Percidae > Sander > Sander lucioperca. The sequence goes on along the minus strand of NC_050175.1, from coordinate 45,972,722 downwards.
AGAACCATTAGATACAGCGTTCAGGGAAGGCGAGGGTTGAACAGAGGTATGGCGTGGCCTTTTGGGCGGTAAGCCTTCTGGGGTTGTCTTTTCAACCTAAACATTACATTACATTATCAGAAAAGCCTTTTTAAAAATACAACACACTATTTTACTGCTTTTCTTTTCAACTCACCTCAACAGCTCTCTTCTTAGGCTTAAGATTGCGATCCTTCGACCGGATCCTTTGTCCCCCGGGGGATTGTCTAGACAGTACCTAATGACGCAAGCTAGATAAAATATATGTCCCAAAATCGTTTTAATTCATGAATGGCTGAATGCTTTAAATATCTTACAATATGCTTAAACAGAAGATATGCTTTTTAAAAGGTACTTACCACATGTATGCATAGCTGCAAAAAAACGAAGTCTCTCTCTTTCTTTCAAACAAAAATAATTAAGAAGCAAAAAACTCCAAAGGGCTTTGTTGAGGAAGGCTGTGAAAAACGAGGTAAAAAGTTAGCCAGTAGACTAGCTAAAATGCTTGTTAAAAAGCTAGCCAGGTACCGTGGAACACGGAAAAACGTGGTAGCAAAGCTAGCTAGTAGACTAGCTAAAATGCTTTGTTAAAAAAGTGAGCCGGGCGCCTTGAAACACGATGTTTTAACCCCTGCAAGACACACCCCTGTAGGGCGTTTTTACAAGTCACCAATAGCAAAAAAAAAACCCCTTTTTTACATGATCTAACAAACGTTTTTTATTTTTTAACACATTTTTACCAGCGCCATAAGGGACAAACCCTCCAACAGGCTTTTTAATTCATAAATGACTGAATGCATTAAATATCTTAGAAATGCATTAAATACCTTACAATATGCTTAAACAGAAGATAGCTTTTAACATTTACTTAACAGAAGATAGCTTTTAAAATTTACTTACCCTTGTAGATGTTGCTGAAAAAATGCCGTCTCTTTTTCTTTCAAACAAAGAATTAAAAAGCAAAATCTCCAGAGGCCTTTGTTAGGGAAAAAACGTGGTAACAAGCTAGCTAGATTAGGGAAAAAACGTGGTAACAAGCTAGCTAGCAGACCACGAGCTGTGTGCCCAGTCTCAACCGCTAAGAAATGGGTCAAGGTCTGACCGCGATATGCGCTCCCAGAATCGACCGTTAGAGACACACCCACACCACGAACGTAAGGACGCGATGACGTCATTACGTCCGTGAGATGCGCTACCCAGAATCGGCCGCTAGAGACACGCTCGCTGTGCTGACGTAAGGACGCTCTAACGTCATTACGTCCGCGAGATGCACTACCCAGAATCGGACGCTAGAGACACGGTCGCTGTGCTGACGTAAGGACGCGCTAACGTCATTACGTCCGCGAGATGCACTACCCAGAATCGGACGCTAGAGACACGACAGCGCCACGAACGTAAGGACGCGATGACGTCATTACGTCAACGCGCACGCGAGACGTGCACGGAGGTTCGACCAATCAAAACGCTAGAAACACACGTGCACGCGCATTGCTGCCGGGTATTCACGTGCACGCGCATACCTGTGTACTATATACTACTCACAGCGGATTACGACAAGATTAATAAAGTCTAAGTATTGATCATATATATTATCTGTGATCTATGTTGCAAGCATGGTTACTAGACATTTGTTGTTTCGTTGTGTTAAGTTACTAGCTAGCTAGTAAAGCTGTTTAAGTTAGCATTTAACGTTAGCTAACTGCTAACGTTATCTAAAACTTGTAGCCAGCAGCTACGTTACTGAGCTAATTAGCCATGGGAATCATGTATTCTTCGTGAGGCCTTCCTCAATGGAGCTGTATTAATGATCGCCTTCTCTCTGTAGAGACCTGCAGGACCCGAGCAGAGCTACGATGCTCTCCCAGGTAACGTTAGGTCAGTAACGTAGCTATATGGTCTTTTAGGAAAAATTATCCAGCCAACTACAAATTGTTGAGGTTGCTATTGGCCTGATAATACACAATACTAATATTGGTTAAGTTGTACAATGTAGAAGCTGTGAATGTAATATTATATCTAGAGGTTGACACATACAGTAGATAATGTTCCATCTGTACACACTGTTTCTTCTTTCTTTGCACTACTTCAAGATGGCAGATAACGGATGTATTTTTTTGTATGTTTTAGCGCTGTAAATGTCAACAATATTTAGATTTAATGCATATTGTAACTACTGTCCAAACTATGTACTTTAACTAACACACCAAGCCCTTGACAAAGACTTTGCTTAGTGATCCTTATGGTTTGATGTGATGTGCATGTGTCCTGGTGGCTGGCTAAATTCAACATGAAGCCATATCTTACTTTACACATGTAGTCAACGTGGAGGTAGGGATCTAGAAAGGGTGATCAATAATATTCCGGAAATAAGTGTTCCAGTAGTGTTCAGGAAAGCTAGAAAAATGTTTCTAGAGTGCAGGCTTTATTACAATTATTTATTATTGAGCTAATTTCAAACACTTTTATCATCCACTAAGGTACTTCAAGCTTTGCAATAAGAAGTGAAGGACGACAGCCACATCCCAGCCCTTCAGAGAGCTGTCCTGCAGAAAGGGCTGTCGTCCAGACTGGAGCGGTGGGCCATCAGTGAGCTCAGGAGACCAGATGATCCCAGGCGTCCAGGAGTTGTGTGTGATATTCCTGTACTAAGAAGCCTTAGCACACGTAGTGTTTCCTCCACAGAGAGACTGAAGGCTCCTCTCCCTCTGCTGCTCCCACGTCCTCCTGGTTGGTCTGCTGCTATCACGTCCTCCTGGTTGGACTGCTGCTCCCACGTCCTCCTGGTTGGACTGCTGCTATCACGTCCTCCTGGTTGGACTGCTGCTCCCACGTCCTCCTGGTTGGACTGCTGCTATCACGTCCTCCTGGTTGGTCTGCTGCTCCCACGTCCTCCTGGTTGGTCTGCTGCTCCCACGTCCTCCTGGTTGGTCTGCTGCTCCCACGTCCTCCTGGTTGGTCTGCTGCTACCACGTCCTCCTGGTTGGACTGCTGCTACCACGTCCTCCTGGTTGGTCTGCTGCTACCACGTCCTCCTGGTTGGTCTGCTGCTCCCACGTCCTCCTGGTTGGTCTGCTGCTACCACATCCTCCTGGTTGGTCTGCTGCTACCACATCCTCCTGGTTGGACTGCCTGCTGCCTGATGTCAGCTGTGATAGAAAATTATAACAAACTTCCTTACACAAATCAAATGGTAACAAAGTTCATATTGATAACTGCGGCTTCTAAGCTTGGGTGATTTACAATTAAAATAACTTGCTTTTAAGTAGCCATTAGCAAATGTGTAGGCTTTAAAAACACTAAGAACATTTTCCTTATGCTGACCTGCTTGCAAATGCAACAGAAGACATGTAATTAGAGTTAGGATAGCCAGTCTGTCATAACTAGGAAAGTACAGATGAGCACAAAACTAAAGATCAACCAGTTAAGCAGTGCTAACACTGCATTTGTACTGTATGTGTCAACCTCTAGATATACTACATTATATTCACAGCTTCTACATTGTACAACTTAACCAATATTAGTATTGTGTATTATCAGGCCAATAGCAACCACAACAATTTGTAGTTAGCTGGATAATAATTTTTCCTAAAAGACCATATAGCTACGTTACTGACCTAACGTTACCTGGGAGAGCATCGTAGCTCTGCTCGGGTCCTGCAGGTCTCTACAGAGAGAAGACGGTCATTAATACAGCTCCATTGAGGAAGGCCTCACGAAGAATACATGATTCCCATGGCTAATTAGCTCAGTAACGTAGCTGCTGGCTACAAGTTTTAGATAACGTTAGCAGTTAGCTAACGTTAAATGCTAACTTAAACAGCTTTACTAGCTAGCTAGTAACTTAACACAACGAAACAACAAAAGTCTAGATAGATAGATAGATAGATAGATAGATAGATAGATAGATAGATAGATAGATAGATAGATAGATAGATAGATAGATAGATATTGTGACATCATGAGAGGCTACACCGCTCTCCGGGGGACAGCTCAAGCAGTGCGAGGACACAATGTTCAAACAAAATAAGGATTTTATTACAGTTCTAGGGAATTAACAAAAAAAACACAGCACTCCAACTTCACAAGTGGGATCCGGTTAATCTTCAAGGGTCAAAACTTCAAATAATGTCTCTTCTGGTTGTTAAATCATAATCTTGCTTCCCTCAGGTAAAAACAATCCTTTCAGCCTTACTTCAATCCGAGCTGCAGCCCGTGGCCAATCCAGCCTGTAAGTCCTTCCGACGTCTGGTAATGATTCCCCACCTTTCGTATTCCTCTTCAGCGAGCACAGCTTGTAGTTGGTCTCTCCAAAACTCACACACCCAGACGAGTGTGTCTCTAGGCCTTAAAAAGCTCTTCAGCTCATCAGGATCTGATCAGTCTCAGCTGTGTGTGGGAATGTAGTGTCTTGAGTGGAGGAGTTCCCGACTGCACCAGCAGATGAAGCCATAGCTGCTTGTGATTGCAGCCACTTCAAAGGAATGTAACGTCCCTCCAGGACACAGCCTCTCGTGACATCACAATATATATATATATATATATATATATATATATATATATATATATACTTACACTTTATTAATCTTGTAGGAATCCGCCGTGGAGTGGCTGGAATGTTAATTTACCTGCACTGAGGCAGAGCTGTCACTCAAACTTTCCCTTAACACTCATTAGCCAATGGGGACGCACCCCTGTAAGACCCGCCCACGCGAGAGTTTTGTGTCAGAGTCGCAAACAAAGACTCTGGAAGCGCAAACGAGAAAGCTGGGAGGAAAACTGCAAACGTGATGGAGAGATCAAAAGACTGATCATTGAGAAAGAAGCAGAGGGAACTGGAAACAAAAGGACATAATATCAAACAAATATAAGACCAATAGTTTACAACTACACACATGTTTTGTTTGCAAGTTTTAAGTTTTACCTTTGAGGTGACACTTTTTTTGCTTGAGTTAGTGATTTTTGTTTGATACTTGAGAAGTTTTACTTGGAATTAAAGACACAAAAATAATCCCATAGAGATACAGGGGCCTGTTTCACAAAAGCAGAATATATAATCCAGGATAACTGATAAAGCGAGGCTTGACCTAGTCTAATCTGTTCATCCTGGCTTGGTGCTTTTCACGAAGGCCAAGCCAGGCTGAGGAGGAGAGACTAGGTTGAGCCAGGCTGAAGTAATTCAGATAGATGCGCGTCCACGGCTTTCCTCAAAAGACCGCGAGGTCGATCACAGATTTACTGATGCCAAAATGGAGAATACGCATCATACATACTTTATACAGAGTGAGCAGCAGCTTCTTGTGGAAGTATGATGATGTGAAACACATTTTTTGTATGAAAAGAAAAGAAACACGGCCGCTGTAATGAAACAGCGAGAGAAAGCGTAGCAGACGATCACGGACCGACTGAATGTGTTAGTAGACTAAATCTACATTAACTGACCACTGCTCTGAACTGAAGCCGTCATAATCATACCATTCAAGGATTAGGCTACTAATCATTTGCACAAATTAACAGTTGTACTCTTTGCCTTAAAAGTAAGCAGAAGATAATGTTACTCAGGAAATTTACCATGAAGATCAATTTTCTACAATGCTAGAGTATGATGTGTAAATATCTCTTTCACTCTATTCCTCTCTCTCTCTCATGGGCTAAAATATACATTTCCTAAGTTTCCATATTAACTTCCACTGTTCGCTTTTAATGCAAAGTGTACAACTGTTTGCTTTTGCAAATGACAAGAGACTCATTGAATGGTTTCAGTTAAGAGCAGTAGTTCAAAAATGTATATTTTTAGACTATCATTCAGTCTGTCTCCTATTATCTGCCACGCTTTTTTTTTCGCGTTTTTTAATTTTTTTATAGAGGACGAGTTTCCTTCTCTACATATTATATTCCTTGCTCCCTTGTGGACATAGAAAATAAAGACACTGAAGAAATTGGACTCTAAAATCTAGAAACTATAAAGAGAATTAAGTGATAAATATAATGCACACTGGAAACATGAATAGAACATAGTATATCCTTCGAGTATTTCCCCCCCAGCAAAATATAAGGTCAAAAACCATTGAGGTGTCCTCTCCCTGTTGTTACATGAAGGTACAGTAGTCTACACTAGATAGTTACCGGTCCAGTAAACTAAGACTATAATTTGGGAGGATTGTACAATTAGGATATGTTCTTTAAATTGTACAACCCCAAATCAGAAAAAGTTGGGACAGTATGGAAAACACAAATAAAAAAAGAAAGTAGTGATTTCTAAATGTACTTTGACTTGTATTTCATTGCAGACAATGTGAACACAAAATATTTCATGTTTTGTCTGGTCAACTTAATTTCATTTGTAAATATACATCCTTTCCTGTCATTCAGACCTGCAACACATCCCAAAAAAGGTTGGGACAGGAGCAATTTAGGGCTAGTAATCAGGTAAATTGGTTAAATAATGATGTGATTTGAAACAGGTTTTGTCAACAGGTGATTGTAATTATGATTTGGTACAAAAGCAGCATCCAAGAAAGGTCTAGTCCTTTAGGAGCAAAGATGGGCCGAGGATCGCCAGTTTGCCAACAAATATGTGAGAAAATTATTGAAATGTTTAAAAACAATGTTCCTCAAAGAAAGATAGGAAGAGATTTGCTTATTTCACCTTCAACAGTGCATAACATAATTAAAAGATTCAAGGAATGTGGAGGAATTTCAGTGCTAAAGGACAAGGGCGCAAGCCTAAGCTGAACAACCGTGATCTCTGATCCCTCAGGCGGCACTGCATCAAGAATCGCCATTCATCTATAAGCCATATCACCACATGGGCTCAGGACTACTTTGGCAAACCTTTGTCAAGTACCACAATACGTAGTTACATCCACAAATGCCAGTTAAAACTGTACTGTGCCAAAAGGAAGCCCTATGTTAACAGTGTCCAGAAGCGCCGTTGACTTCTCTGGGCTCGGAGGCATCTGGGATGGACCATCACACAGTGGAAACGTGTACTGTGGTCAGATGAATCAGTATTTCAGGTATTTTTTTGGGAGAAATGGACGCCGTGTGCTCCGGACCAAAGAAGAAAAGGATCATCCAGACTGTTACCAGCAACAAGTCCAAAAGCCAGGGTCTGTCATGGTATGAGGTTGTGTCAGTGCCCTTGGCAAAGGTAACTTGCACTTCTGTGATGGCACCATTAATGCTGAAAAGTACATAGAGATTTTGGAGCACAATATGCTGCCTTCAAGAAGACATCCTTTCCAGGGACGTCCATGCATATTTCAACAAGATAATGCAAAACCACATTCTGCACACATTACAAAGTCCTTGCTGCGGAGGAAGAGGATATGGGTACTTGACTGGCCTGCCTGCAGTCCCGACCTGTCTCCAATAGAGAATGTGTGGTGCATTTTGAAGTGCAAAACGCGACAACGAAGACCCCGTACTGTTGCCCACCTTAAGACTTGTTTGCAGCAAGAATGGGACAAAATTACACCTGAAACACTTCATCACTTGGTGTCTTCAGTCCCTAAACGTCTTTTAAGTGTTGTGAAAAGGAATGGCAACATTACAAAGTGGTAAATGCTTTACTGTTCCAACTTTTTTTGAAATGTGTTGCAAGAACCAAAATAGGAATTTTGTTTTTCTGAAAAAAAAAACCCAATAAAAATCATGAGGAACACATTAAATTATGTGCTGTTGTACTGTCTGCAATGAAATACAAGTCAAAGTACATTTAGAAATCACTACTTTCTTTTTTTATTTATGTTTTCCATACTGTCCCAACTTTTTCTGATTTGGGGTTGTACAATCCTCCGAAATTATAGTACCAGTTTACTGGACAACACAACTTGTGTGCTAAGAATGCCAAATACAATGCACATGGAAGCGGAACAAATATGATCCTTATTGTTAAAGAATTAAATGTATCAAATTAAATTAATTAAATTAATCAAATGTATCAACTAAAATAATTCAAGGTGCATTGGTCAACTATAGAAATGTACAGCATTGTATGTGTTGCCCTTAGTAACAGACTTCATTTAAAACACATTTGAAATGTTATCAGCCTTTTCTAATTATCTCAACAACTGCCATAATATATTCATCAAACTTCTAACAACAATATGGACAGCAGTCTTCATACAGCAATATAACAGTAACAATGACTAATTATTGAATAATTATTACATGAATAATTATTAAAAACAATTATGGTCCCAACTTTAAATAATAACAGTACTAAATGAACAGCAATATGCACCTGCTGTATTTTAATCCAGGCTGATAACAATAGGGTAAAACCACTGCTGGGTGATCAGAAAAGGCTCCAGGATTAATAAATCCTGACTGTTGGCCTGGTCGGGAGCAGGCTAGCTGTTAGCCTGGCTGTTAGCCTGGTCGGGAGCAGGCTAGCTGTTAGCCTGGCTGTTAGCCTGGTCAGGAGCAGGCTAGCTGCACAGAATAAATCTCCATGGTGATTTATGTGCCTCCACTTTCGTGAAACCGAGTCAAGGCTTAAATCATCCAGGATAATTGATAAATCCCGGCTTAATCCCTTATCTTGGTTTTGTGAAACAGGCCCCTGGTCCATGAAATCAAGAACAGACTACAAACAGCTTTTATCCAACAGCCATTAGTGCATTGAATAATGCAACACAATCTCACTCCCTACTCGTCAAATGTGTGACGCATGGCCAAGGACCCCTGGCGTTAAGTTTCAACGAAATAGGGGTACCCGTTGCGTTATTTTTCGACGGGAGGGTCCATCAGATAGACATTCATGTTAATCCCTCACCATCGGATATCGACGAAAGAAAAAAACACGCCCCCTTAACTCGAAATCTGTGACAGTTTTATTATTGGTATTTTTAGCCCAATAACTGCTGTTTTAATCAACATTATTCACGAGATATTATCATGGTTTATATGTATTTCTTTTAATGTTATTATTTGGGTCTATTTCAGCCAGGGAAGCTGGGTTGCTTTTTTGTTCATTTATATTTTTAAAACTATAACTACATCTATCAACATTTATTTAGATGTTATCATGGTATTCATTTCTTTATTTTAATAATATTGTTTCGGTCTTATTACCGGTGAAATATTACAGTATGCTGTAATACAGAATGTTATGATATGATCCGAGCTAGACGCATTCAAAGCCGATATCCCACAATGCAATGCGGACATTCATTCACAGAATCGGACAGCGATCAGCGGGTCTTTAACGCCAATATTGCTTTAATGTACATATACAATCAGTGGTTTAGTCACCAGCAACAACACGTTGCTCAGCTTTGTTCTAGTAAGTTATGCACCGTAAAAACGTTTAAAAACATCCGTGGAATACTCCGGAAGTGACGTAGTACGTCCTGCTCAGTGGATAAGAAGATAAAAAATACATAATATTCGTAATATTGATGTTTTTGTCTAACGTTGTATTTGAGGATGTAAACAATGAAGATATTAATAATAATAAAATACAGTTTCATGTATTTGTTCCATGTACAGTTTGCTCGGCCGGCGGGCAGCAGCAATCTGAAATGGAATGGAGCCAGCAGCCACGGCAGACAGCAGAAAAACAGGAGGAACATGTCCCCCCACCCACCCCGGAAGAAATACAAATACACAAGCTTTGTAACAGGTTCTGGGGCCCGTCTATAGTGGGAGTTGTAGTTTTTAAATATATTGGTATATTTCTCATAATTAGAAGTTGGCAGTGTATAATTTTGGATACACTCTGCGGTTTCTTGGGATGGGGAACACACTGGTGTCATCAGATTTTAAAAATTGAATTGTTAAATAGGTGAAAATAGCTTATTACCATATTTGACAGTGCTTACAGTGGGTAAACTTTGAAAACCATATCTACATGACAGCCTTCTGTTGCTAAATGACAAGCCTTCAAAGATGGACTGGGTTCAAGGTTCAGAGGTCAATATTTCAAAGCCGGAGTAATGTATCCTTGTCAGATTGACATATGTTACTGTCCAGTTTGAGACCTTTCCAACGATGTGTTTGCTATAGTCCTACGGCAACGTTTTAAGTTTTACTATATCATGGAGACCACTTTGCAGGTGATACTTTATTGTCCCCAGAGGGATATCTGCCTTGAGTTCAAATGCTTCACACATAACACGTGACATATTGTTTTATCATACAGCTGACATATACTTACAATAAAAAACATAAACAAAGTGATATGCAGCCAGACTGAAGCACATTATCAGCCACAATCTATTGCTCATCTTTCACAAACAGTGACCTACACACTACTCTATATGCATTATATCATGAAGCTATTCCCCTGCAGCCTCATACAACATTATTTAAAGTTTTAATTAAGGTAGGTCCAAATTAGGCCTATAGTTTAGAAATGTTAAGTTTACTCATATCTTCTGCCAGAGGATAAGAGCTCATACTTGGCATGGAGAATAAATATTCGACCTTCTCTGTGCTTGCCTGTAGAGACTGGTTTCTATTCCTCTCCAAAACCTTCATGACAGTCAAATCAAAATGCTCTGTAATGCAGCCTTGTATAACAAACCATCTGATTCACCGTGAGTGTCTGTGCTAAATGATAACACACACTTTGAACACGGGCCTTCCAGCCAAAGGTGTTGTCCATATGAACACCAAGGTACCTATAGGAGCAGAGCCGATGGATTGGTTCATCATTTATGACCTCTGATTGCCTCTGACCCATGTCACGACCCTTTCCTCAGCTTGTGCAATGGTTGAATGAGATGTGTGAGTTTTGTCTGTGTGCAGTATGTAGGCTGAGGTAGAAGTGTGCCAAAAATGCCAAAACACATGTTGTATATGTACCCATACCCAAACAAAGCTATATACATCTTACTCTGTAAACAAAAACCTTGGCAACAATCTGCTTATCCTTTTAATTTCCTGAAATGCTTCCTAAAACTAGTCCCTTCTTAATTTTTAAAAGGTAGTCTCAATAAAGGCTACAAAGGTTAGGATGGCTACAAGCTGTAACCACATTGACTGATATGAGGATCATCTTCTGAATATAATAATTAATATGTTAGGCCTACCATAAATTGATATTTCAAAAAAACAAACAATAATGCAGTGCAATTTTAAATCAAACTAAGTCTCACACATAAATATCCTTATGTTTTTTCCCTTTAGTCTTTACTATTAATATTCATCAACTGCAAAATTAGTAAATTGCATTTTTAAATAACTATGCATGGAAAATAAAATAAAAAGTGCTTCTCTTTGTATGAAGTTTAGTGTTTTTCACAACAGTACAAGTCAAAACAAATGCAAATTAGTCAAACAAGCCATTAGGCTGTATTTCTAAACACTCAACTGTAGGGATGTCCCGATCAGGGTTTTTTTGCCCTTGAGTCCGAGTCCGAGTCATTTGATTTTGAGTATCTACCGATACCGAGTCCCGATCCGATACTTCTATAATATATAAAAAAAGAATAAAGAAGATCGAAAAAACAGATCCAGGATGTTCCTTATTTTTTATTTAATTCACCTTATTTTAACATTCAACAACTCTGTTAACAAACAGAGCACTTCTGTTACATATCTCACAGTTTGCTATGGCAATGTTGTTGTCATCAACTTTATAATACCTCCAGACCGCAGACATACTCGTGCTTTCCGCTTCAAGCTGCTTCTGTGTTCTACTTAGCCGGCATTTAACCAATAGCGTCTCTGCAACAAAGTGATGTCATGACGCACGCGTTGCTGTTTCTGTGTGGAGTCAAAAGGGTCTAACTCTGTGCCACCGCATAACTATAGATGTGTTAAAAAATAATGAGAATATATATATACATATATATGCGAGTCCTGATCGGGAGGTAATGTCCGATTCCGATCGAGTCTGAAATCACGTGATCAGGCCCGATTTCCGATCACGTGATTGGATCTGGACATCCCTACTCAACTGTCCCTTTCTTATATAGTATATATAAGGCAAATCAAAGTGCTTAGCATAAAACACATTTTTTTCATTATTAGTATTTTATTGTGTAAATTCTCACGTACAATGTGCAACATTCTTTCACAGACGAGGAGGGGTAATTATTACATCACTTCCACGGATGTTTTTAAACGTTATTATGGTGCATAAACTTAATGGAACAAAACTGAGTAACGTGTTGTTGCTGGTGACAAAACCACTGACTGTATATATGTATATTGAAGCGATACTGTCGTTAAAGACCCGCTGATCGCTGCCCGATTCTTTGAAATGAATGGCTGGATTGCATTGGGGGATATCAGCTTTGAATGCGTCTAGCTCGGATCATATGGCAATGTTCTGTATTACAGCATATACTGTAATATTTCACCGGTAATAAGACCTAAGTAATATTATTAAAATAAAGAAATGAATACCATGATAACATCTAAATGAATGTTGATAGATGTTGTGATAGATGTGTTATAGTTTTAAAAATATAAATAAACAAAAAAGCAACCCAGCTTCCCTGGCCGAAATAGACTGAAATAATAACATTAAAAGAAATACATATAAACCATGATAATATCTCGTGAATAATGTTGATTAAAACAGCGGTTATTCAGCTAAAAATACCAGTAATAAAACTGTCACAAATTTCGAGTTAAGGGGGTGTGTTTTTTCTGTCGTCGATATCCAACGGTGAGGGATTAACATGAATGTCTATCTGACGGACCCCACCATCGAAAAATAACGCAACAGGTACCCCTGTTTCGTTGAAAGTTTAAGCCAGGGGTCCTTGACCATGCGTCATACATTTGACGAGTAGGGAGTGAGACTGTGTTGTTGATTCCAGTAAATCACCAACATGGAGATTTATCTTCAACACAAGAGTCGTCCACACTTTCTCAGGAAATAAGAAGTGAAGTAGAAACATTATATTTAACATTACAGAGCCAGAAACTAACCCTGAAGAGACCAAAGACTAACGTGTTGTTAAAGTATCAAACAGCAACTTACAGTTTCTTCAAACAGTCCAAAGAGTTGATGAAGAAGAGCTGGTGAAGAAGAGTTGATGAAGAAGAGGGTCACTCTCCACCTGGAGAGAAATCTCTGACACAGGTGAGCTGTTCCCTGGAATGAGTCACAGCTCCACCTGTCAGGAAGCAGACAGGAAGGGCTGCAACAGGAGCAGATGAAATCCATCCCCCCTCTGTCTTCTTTCCTCACTGATACCAACAGTGAAGTCTTCTACACAAACAGACACCCACAGAGACACACACACCCACAGAGACACACACACACACACACACACACACACACACACACACACACACACAGACACAGACACACACACACACAGACACACACACAAACACACACACACACAGACACACACAGACACACACACACACACACAAACACACACACACACACACACACACACACAAACACACACACACACACACACACACAGACACACACACACACACACACACACACACACACACACACACACACACACACACACACAAACACACACACACACACACACACACACACACACACACACACACACACACACACACACACACACACACACACACACACACACACACACACACACACACACACACACACACACCCCAACAGTGAAGTCTTCAACACAAACATATTAATGTGGGAGTGAATCAAACCTCCAACAGACCCAATCAAACAGGTTTTGTGTCCCATTGATGACATGTTACTGCAGTAAAAGTACTAATAGCACAGTGTGAATTTCCAGCAGCTGGCTGATAACTAACGTGGAGAGAAAACAGACAGACTCTCTGCTCCCTGAACTCAACACAATATGAACATGAAAAAGTAAAAGACTTACGTACTTGACTGCTCTGATTGGAGGGTTTCTCACGCTGCAGCTGGACCTGGAAGACCTCTGGGACACCCAGACATCTTATCGTGTGTAAAAGTTAAACAGAAAGACCACAAACACTCTCACAGTAACTTTATGCTTTTATTGTGAAAAGAGACATAATAAATCATAACAAAACATGACACAAGTTAACAGCATTTCTACAATTTCATGATCACAGATTCCATCTTTAAAGGACTGGAAGTGGAAGAAGTTTACAATGTACACCAGGAATCTGTTCAATCATTCTGAATTATTTTATACAAAGTTCATTCATTAGTTCATAACAACAACCTGAAAGATTTCTGGGATGCAGTTTTCCTGCCTAACCCAGCTACAGCGTACATTGTGAATACATCACAAAGACAAAGACCAGCATTGTGCTTAACTTTAACAAGAGCAAGGTTTTGAGGGAAATTATTACAAAATCTGAACGTAAAATCAATGACAAATGCTCTCAAAATTGAAAGAATGCGCTCTTGAATAAAGATAGGAATAAAACATAATAATGAATTTGTTATGACAGTGAAGTTAGCGCAAAGGTACATGTGAGACTACAGATGTTTTTATACAAAACACATACTGATCATGCAATAAGAGTATACTGACTTACTGCATCTGTATGTAGTTTTCTAGCTGCACAGCAGCAGGGACGAAAGCGCTCCCGAGCGTCATCACCACCGGACTGCCCTCTGCCCTCCTTGGATGATCTTTATAGCTCTCGCATAGTCAAAGATCCATCTGACCCCAGACACTCTCAGAAAAATGTGAACCAAAGTGAAGCCTCGTCCTCCACCAACATTTAAAACACTGGGGAGGAAATTGTTTCCTCCTTCAGAGAACACAGAGACACTGAGGAACCATAAGAACCAGAACCAGCCCAGAACCCAAACCCAGGATAGAGAGGCTGAGTGAATGTGGTGTTGAAGGTGTGGAGGTGGATCAGTGAGTCAGAGGAGACTGAGTAGAAGGACAGAGAGCCAGCAGGACAGTCCACATAGACTGCTACTCTACCAGAGACAGAGGAGGAGGAGATGGATGTTCCTCTGTTATTGTGCCAGACAGAGAAACCAAGATCAGAGCAGAACAGACTCCAGGACTGATCATTACGTCCAAACACACAGTCATCACTGTTTCCTCTCCTGCTGATTCCTCTGTAACTCACTGATATATCAACCCTTCCTCTCCTCTCAACCTCCCAGTAACAGCGACCAGTCAGACCATCTCTACACAGCAGCTGAGACCAGGAGTCAAACCTCTCTGGATGATCAGGATATGACTGATCCTCCTTCACTAATGTCACCGTTCTGTTGGTGTCAGACAGTTTGAGGTTTCTGTTCACTGTGTTTGTGTCCAGTGTGAGTTCACAGGAATCTGACGGAGAGAAGGAGACACAACACAGCTGCAGTTATTAACCAATCAGCACTTTGATGATGACATCAGAGGGTTGAATGAGTGATGTCACAGTTTGATGAATGAAATTAAAAACAGACTTACACTTCCTCAGACCTGGTGTCAACCATCTGACTCCAGCAGGCTCCACCCTGAAAGGAGGAGGGGGGTGGGGGGGGGGGGGGGGGTTACATCACTCTCACACATACAGCTTCGTTGTGATCAAATGAAGGGTTGGAATTTATTCATTCTATATTCATATTTGGGCTGTCAATCAATTAAAATATTTAATTCAGTTTAATTTCCTTTAAAGTGTCCAATCATAACTGAAGGTATCTCAGGACACTTTCGTGATAGAGGAGGTCTAAGTCAGGATTTTATTTCACAGTACGTACAACAACTGTCTGCCCTCTAAAGCTGCTTACTGCTCCAGAAATCGATCTGGGCCATCCATGTGTTGGGTTTTCTGCGGAGTTCATCGGCTGCAATCTGCGGCGTTCTCCGGTGTGCAGTTACCGGTGGCTCTGGTCGACTGTACTGGACTCCGAGTGCCCATTTCCCCGCTGCTGGAACAGGAAGCGCTCCAAGCGAGGCTGCGTGCATGGGAATCTCCGCCTGCTCATTGGTCTTCTCAACAGACTGAAAGGCGCTCAATTCACATGGCGCTTATCAACACTAGATCACTCACAAATAAGACTTTTATATTGAATGACTTCTTTTACGACAAATGCTCTGGACTTTCTGTTGTTGACGGAAAACTGGCTGAAACCAGGTGACGACAGCGCCTTCTTGGAGCTCCTCCCCCTCGGCTGTTCTTTTCACAATTCCCCGCGAGTGTCATGTCGAGGGGGTGGGCTGGCCACTCTCTTCAAAGATGAGTACAGATGCAGGTTATTACCTGCACTCTGTTATAATAGTTTTGAACTTAAGCTGTTTGTGGCTGATCTGGATTCTCCTGTTTTGTGTGCAGTTATTTATCACCCACCAAAACTCAACAAGGATTTTATGCACGAGTTTTTAGCTGATGTTGTTCCTAAATACAACAAGCTCCTGGTTTGTGGGGACTTCAATATTCATGTGTGTTGTCCCTCAAACCCACTTGCTCATGATTTTAAAACTCTTTTGGCCTTAATCAATGTGTGGAAGGGCCTGCACATCATCTTTGCCACACCTTGGATCTCATATGGGCTTTCAGTTTCACTTTGAGAAATAACAGAAACTGGTATCTCAGATCACTTCCCCATCAGGTTTGAGATCGGTGTTCCACCACCTGCTAGTAAGCCTGTCTCCTCAGCTTCTAGGCGCCGCTGCATCACCTCCTCTTCAGCTGGAGAGTTTGCTTCTGCGTTTGTGGGCTCACAGTTTTATGTAAAGAATGGTCTGGTATCTCCCTCTTCCCCAGATAACATTCTCTCTGTGTTCCATTCCACATGCACTGAAATCGTAGACTCTATTGCCCCTGTTTGAACTAAATCTATTAAACCTAAGGCGGACCCCTGGCTAAATGACACCACAAGGGCCCTTAGGCAACACTGCAGACAAGCTGAACGAAGGTGGAAGAAAGGACAATTTGCATGTATCACTGGGTTTATTAAGGGACAGTCTAGCTATATACCAGAAGGCCGTGAAGGTGGCAAAGATGCACCATCTCTCTTCTGTCATAGCTAGCAGTTGCCATGAAACAAGAGTGTTATTTAACACTATACACTCTGTTGTGAATCCATGCACCTCTGCTCTGACAGAGGTTTCAATCAGTACATGTGAGAAATTTCTCTGTTATTTTATCGACAAAGTAGCATCTGTCAGGCAATACGCCACTGTTAATTTTAATGTGTTTGTACCTGCTGCTCCTGTGCACTCTGCTGTGTTTGAAGAATTTAAGCCAGTTTCTCTGACGTTACTTACTGAGGTAGTGCAACACATGAAACCCACCAGCTGTCCCTTTAACATTGTTCCCGCCGGGATAGTGAAGGAGGTTTTTAATAACACCATTGGGTCAAGTCTTCTTACTTTTTTTACTTCCTGTCTTAGTTTAGGTTCTGTTCCAGTTGCCTTTAAACATGCTGTGGTCAGGCCCCTACTTAAGAAGCCTCATCTTGACCCCACAGTGTTGTTCAATTTTAGTCCAGTCTCTCATCTGCCTTATCTTTCAAAGGTTTTGGAAAAAGTTGTTTTTATACAGTTACAAGCCTTTTTGCAACAGAACTTTGTGTTTGAAAATTTTTAATCTGGTTTCAGATCACATCACAGCACTGAGTCTGCACTGCTTAGCGTGCACAATGATATTGCCTTGTCCGTAGATGCAGGAATCCTGCTGCTTTAGTGCTATAGGACCTCACAGCTGCGTTTGACACAGTGGACCATGCAGTCCTCCTCTCTTTCCTTGATCAGTGTGTAGGCATCCGAGGCTCAGCACTTCAATGGTTTAGCTCCTATTTGGCAAAAAGGAGCGTCTCTGTTATGATTGGTGACTTCTCCTCATCAACTCTTCCTCTCTCCTGTGGGGTACCCCAGGGTTCAATTCTTGGCCCCATCCTGTTTTCCATGTATCTGTTGCATTTAGGGGCTATTATAGGAAAGCACAACCTGTCTTTTCATTGTTATGCAGATGATTTGCAAATTTATTTGCCTATGAAACCGAATGACAGTGTCACACTCCCTGCTTAGCTGTATTAATGATATTAAGTTGTGGCTTTCACAAAACCTTCTTCATTTGAATGAAGCTTAAACTGAGTGTATCATCTTCAGTACTTCAGGCATGCCAAACGGTCCAGCTTTGAGTTTGGGAGCTCTGGCTTCATACCTTAAGACAGCTGTCAAAATCTGGCAACATTTTGTTCGTCTCGCAGCCAAGCTCGTCTTCGTTCTGTACACCCTACATTGGCTCCCTGTGCGTTTTAGAATCAATTGTAAGATTTTATTGTTTGTTTTCAAGGCCTTAAACGTTAATCTGTTTAGAATGGCTTTTAATACATGGTAGTGGTGTGACAAAAAAGTGCTATATAAATAAATGTTGATTGATTGATTGATGAACGCTGTTTTATTCAACCGAAGCTGCATGAAAATGAAAGCACTGCAGAGGGAAATTAATGAGATATGTTATAGAGTACAAATAACAGCGTGTGCCTATTATGTTTGGACATTTATAAATTCATGAATTAGATGTTTTACAAAAGTTCATGATGTCGCCCTGATTTAACAACTGGAGAAACAGCTTGACTTTAAAGGGAGTCTGGGAACTTCTTCCCTGGGATCAAACCTTTTACTGTTTAGGCTATCGTTACATTTGACGTGTTTAGCGTCCATAAAATGATGAAATTTGTGCTTTGCAATATAAAAACAATTTGGTGAGAGAGAGAGAGAGAGAGAGAGAGAGAGAGAGAGAGAGAGAGAGCTCAACATGGAATACACTGCAACAGGATCAACATGCTAGATCCGTGGGTTCAGCGATAGCAGTGTCCATAGCAACCAGCAGTTTATCTACGGCAGTGGCGTGCTGTGTATTTTACACCTGGGCCTTCAGTACTATCCTACAGCAGTTAAACCACCTTTGAATAACCTCACCATGGCACTGGGACATTACCGTGTGGAATAATATGATTGAACACAAGGCTCAACACCTAGAGACACCTAATACACTACTGCAGAGACATGAACACACGCTGACTGAAGCCATCACTTTCATGCAATATGACAGGATGCTGCATCACATATAGTCAAAATGAATGGAATTACCAAAGAAACCAAAACAAACCCACAACAACCGGTCATATTTACTTATACGGTGACCACAAAGCATTCAAAAATACAAATAACACAATCAGCGATCAACAGGCCTCCCCACAAATTCCAGCCAAGCATCGGGGGCTTAACACACAATTCACCACACACATAAAAGCACAGTGGCCACTGACACTGCACAAATCTTTAACACTAAAGCAAGCAGTAATAGCTAGTAAAATCATTTCCCTAAAATGCAGAAAAATCCATTAAACTTACCAAAAGCTGCTCATCAAGTGAAGAAAAAGTACATCCACCTGTTGTGGTTTGGGACATTTCTGTTACCTGTTTGTATATTTCTGTTGCTGTTTCCTGTTTTTGTATATTTATTCTGTATTTTTCTTTTCCCTGTCTTGTAAATTTATCCTGTGTTGTGTATTGTGGTATGTGTATATTTTGTTGTGTATTTTTCTGTTGTGCATTTCCCTGTTTATGTTCTGTTTCCTGTTTTATTTTGATAGTCTGTTTTCTGTCTTGTCATGTCTAGTTTTACATCCCTTGTTTTCCTGCCTGTGTGATTGCCTGATGTGCTCCACCTGTTCCCCGTTACCTAGTTTATTTAGCCCCTGTGTTTCCTTTGTCTGGTGTCAGATTGTTTTGTATCCGTTTGCTCCTGTCTGTGTCCATGCCCTGTCGGTTTGTGTGTGTTTGGTGCTTTCCCTAGTCAGTGCAAATCCTGTGAGTTTTTCCCTCGTGAGTTTTGGTTTGCTATTTTTGGATTTTGTCTTTTGCCTGCCTTTTTAGGATTCCTTGTGTTTTTCTTCTGTTTTTGGATTCCTTCGTTGGTTTGCACCCTGCCTTTTGTTCAATAAATCCTCGAGTTCAACCCTTCTCCTGTCTGCCTGCCTGATCCCTGTGTTTGGGTCCTATTATCCCCTGCCTTGTAACATCCACCTTTCTTTCATTAACTTTACAACTAAAAATGTAAACAAACTTCCAGAGTATACAATATATAATATATATATGAAATTGATAAATATATATTTATTTTAGAAATTAACAAATAGGCCTTTAATTATAAAAATATGATTTTCTGATTCTGACAATCTCTTGGCCAGCAGAGAAGGTCTTGCTGGCGCTGACGGCCCACCTCTGATCTACAGCTCGAGTTATAACAATGAATATTCTGATTAATAGTGGATGGCTGGTGGGTGATATAACATATAAATACTGAGGAAAATATAACTGAACATAGCAGAGAGAAGAACAGACTATGTGCAGATTTATACATTGTTATCATTAGATGAGTGTCTCAGGAAAAAATGTACGCACAGTGCGTACAGGATTACAGCTGCCGGAGTCACTGCCACACTATCATTTACAGAGACCCAACATCTACCCCAAGAGCAAGCATTTGGTGCAACAGTGGACCTTTGTCTGTAGAGAAACAACAACATTACATCACTCTCACACACACACACACATATATTGTGTTTGCACCGCATGAAAGAGCGTTTTGAGGGACTTTTTGAACTTAGAGTTGGTACTGTCCAAGGACAAGAGGAATTTAAAGAAATAAGTGGTCCAGACGTCAGTGTACTTCTCCAATCAATCACATGAGCCTTGCAGCACTGGGAACTGACATTTTAAACATCTAGCTAACTAGTCTGCCAAAAGAGTAGATTAATGCTTCATCCACACACTCTTGTTACAGCGTAGAAAGCACATTGCTTTGAGCTAAGCTAGGCTAAACGTTCCCTGGACCTTTCTCTGTTGAATTGAAACTGATATGATCCCGGGAAAGAGGGAAAAAAGTATATTTCTTAAAACCATGGACAGTTCCTTTAACATACAGAGATGTGTCCAATCTACATCAATTATTATCAAAAGGAAGTTATCATTTTAGTTCCTGGAGATGTTCTCCTTTAAAACTTCCTACACAAATATATCTCCTTTTTATGTTCATCAGTGTACCTGAGAGTGTCCAGTCTCCAGAGAGGATTCTTCAGTCCCGCTGACAGTAACATCACTACTGGGTCTCCTGGATGATTGTAGCTCAGGTCCAACTCTCTCAGATGGGAGGGGTTGTAGTTCAGAGCTGAGACCAGAGAAGAACAGCCTTCCTCTGAGATCAGACAGCCTGACAGACTGCAAATACACAGAACAACACACAGGAACCCTCTCTCAACACGTGGAGCCATGTTTGTTTTGTTTGGGTTTGTTTTGTTAGGTTGTTGTCTATGTACACTTTGGTCCAGATTTATAATACATCTTTAAAATCATCTGTGGTATTTAATTATTTAACAAAAGTAAACAATGAAAAATCCTCATGTAAAGTAATTCTAAGTCTAATAAGTATTGCCCAAGTTTATCATGTCAGCAGACACAATGCTACATGTCAGCTGTTTATCAAATAAAGTTAATCAGAGTTTAAATGGTCATCAGTTGAATGGGTTAATGAATCCTGACCTGAGACTCTCCAGTGTGCAGTGTTGACTATTCAGTCCAACAGAGATCAGCTTCCCTCCTGAATCCTGCAGGTTGTTGTTACTCAGGTCCAGCTCTCTCAGACTAGAGGACTGGGAGCTGAGAACTGAGGACAGAGCTTCACAGCTTCTCTCTGATAGATTACAGCCACTCAGTCTGGAGAGACAACAGAAAGGAAACAAGATATTTATATTTAACCCCTGTTTAAAGCTAGAGTATTCATTCATGAATTTAATGGCAGTGTAAATTTAATAAAGCCTAAAGTTTAGAAAAACATCATATTAGACAAAAACATTTGTGCTTAAATGTTGAGTCTGGACTTTTGGTGATACAGTATATGAAATCCCTTCTCAGCATGTTTAAATGTCTGCTGCTGTACTCTAAACAAGTTGGAAACATTGAAGGAATAAACAGACATCCAGTAATCAAACTCACATGATATAAATGATTTCTGGATCTCAGCCACAGTTCATATTTCATTTTCTATGACGTGATTCTGAATCAGAACAAATTACTTTGGAAACATTCCCTTTTTTTTGAAAGTTTCCAAAGTATTTTTCAATACTGTGTTTTCAAAGATTATTGTTGTTGATCTGACCTGAGAGTCTCGAGTGTGCAGAGTGTACTCTTCAGTCCATTAGAGATCAGCTTCCCTCCTGAATCATGCAGGTTGTTGTTACTCAGGTCCAGCTCTCTCAGACTAGAGGACTGGGAGCTGAGAATGGAGGACAGAACTTCACAGCTTCTCTCTGACAGATTACATCCACTCAGTCTGGAGAGACAACAGGAAGCAAACACGTTATTTATTTGTCTCTGCTGTTGAAAGATATACAAGTATTTAATGATGAATAATTCCCACTAACAGTGCTTTGTTGGAGGCTTTGACCAGTGGCAGCAGCCTCAGAAGAGCCTCCTCTGAAGCAGAGTATTTCTTCAGGTCAAACACGTCCAGATCGTCTTCTGATGACAGTAAGATGAAGACCAGAGCTGACAACTGAGCAGGAGACAGTTTATATGTGGAGAGACTTGCTGATCTCATGGACTGTTGGATCTGCTCCTCTAGAGATCGATCATTCAGTTCATTCAGACAGTGGAACAGATTGATGCTTTTCTCTGCAGACAGATTCTTACTGATCTTCTTCTTGATGTACTCCAGTTTTTCCTGATTGGTCACTGAGCTACTTTCTGTCGGTGTCAGCAGACCTCGCAGGAGATTCTGATTGGTCTGCAGTGAAAGACCCAGGAGGAAGCGGAGGAACAAGTCCAGGTGTCCATTTGGACTCTGTAAGGCCTTGTCCACAGCAGTCTGGTAGAAACGTGTTGATGTTGTTTTTTTCCCTGACAGCAGGTTGACTCCAGAGTTGGTGTATGTCAGATGGACATGAAGAGCAGCCAGAAACTCCTGAACAGTCAGATGGATGAAGCTGAACACCTTGTTCTGGTACAGTCCTCTCTCCTCTTTAAATATCTGTGTGAACACTCCTGAGTACACTGAGGCTGCTCTGATATCGATGCCACACTCTGTCAGGTCTGATTCATAGAAGATCAGGTTGCCTTTCTGCAGCTGCTCAAAAGCCAGTTTTCCCAGAGAACCCACCATCTCCCTGCTCTCTGGACTCCAGGGTGAATCTGTCTCTGCTCCTCCAGCATACTTGATGTTCTTCACTTTGGACTGAACCACCAGGAAGTGGATGTACATCTCAGTCAGGGCCTTGGGCAGCTCTCCTCCCTCTCCGGTTTTCAACATGTCCTCCAGAACTGTAGCAGTGATCCAGCAGAAGACTGGGATGTGACACATGATGTGGAGGCTTCGTGATTTCATGATGTGGGAGAGGATTCTGCTGGATTGCTCGTCATCTGTGAATCTCTTCCTGAAGTACTCCTCCTTCTGTGGGTCAGTGAACCCTCTGACCTCTGTCACCATGTCAACATACTCAAGAGGGATCTGATTGGCTGCTGCAGGTCGTGTGGTTATCCAGAGGCGAGCAGAGGGAAGCAGTTTCCCCCTGATGAGGTTTGTCAGCAGCACGCCCACTGAGGTGGACTTTGTAACATCAGTCAGGATTTTAGTGTTGAGGAAGTCCAGAGGAAGTCGACACTCATCCAGACCGTCAAAGATGAACACAACCGGGAACTCTTCAAAACTGCAGATTCCTGCTTCTTTGGTTTCACTAAAGAAGTAATCAACAAGTTCCACCAAGCTGTACTTTTCCTCTTTCAGCACATTCAGCTCTCTGAAGGTGAATGGAAATGTGAACTGGATGTCCTGGTTGGCTTTGCCTTCAGCCCAGTCCAGAGTGAACTTCTGTGTTAAAACTGTTTTCCCAATGCCAGCCACTCCCTTTGTCATCACTGTTCTGATTGGTTCATCTCTTCCAAGTGGGGTTTTAAAGATGTCTTCTCGTCTGATTGTTGTTTCTGGTCTGTCTGGTTTCCTGGATGCTGTTTCAATCTGTCTGACCTCATGTTCATCATTGACCTCTGCAGTCCCTCCCTTTGTGATGTAGATCTCTGTGAACATCTGATTCAGAAGGGTTTTGTTTCCTGCTTTAGCTATCCCCTCAAACACACGCTGGAACGTCTTATGTAAGTTGGATTTGACTTTTCGCTGGCACGCAGCAAGAATCTCTGAATGAATAAAACAATTACATCAATGAGGGGTTGTTCTGGTGAATGTGAGTGTGCACATTTCTGTATTGATGAAATCTCTTCAGCCCATTTGACGACGAGGTCCTGAATATGTTAACTGTTGTAAAATGACTTAGTATTCCTCAAAATCAACTGATATCTTGGGTGTCTCAGTCACACATCTATGAACTATTCATTGGCCACATAAACCAGAAGGTATATGACTTAATTACAGAGGAAATTAATATTGCCCAAGCAGTTTCTTACAGTGACATCAGTGTGTGCAAATTTTAACCCGCAGAGGAAACAAAAACATTCTGACTGTGTTTCATCTTTTTTGGTTCTCAGAGACACTTTAAATTGTGTTTTTCTTGTGGATATTTGGCAGCTTGTTCTGTTTTCGTCAACACAACATACTGTATGTGTCTTTGTAGATAAGAGGAAGACATTGGTAACAAAGCTACTGTTTGTTGAAGACTGTGATATATAAGTTTGACCTTTGTTGCATCCATTTTTTAAAAATTCATAATGATTATGACTTACCTGCAGGTTCATAGATGATGTTTGATAAATTCTTTACAAGATCATTTTGATCAATCTTCACTAAAACTATTCTGGTCACATTAATAGTGTTTATACTGTAGGTCTGGAACATAGTATCCACTGTGTTGACCCTGTTTACATTCTCCAGTTTACTCTTTCGGATTGCTGGGAAGTTTTTTAGGGTCCCTTTCTGCTGCAGGTACCACTTAAATTTTTCAAAGTCGTTGGTTCCCAAATCTTCTAAAATTCCCAAGATAACTTCTTGAGGTGTCTCCATCTTTTGTCCCTGCAAAGATCCAAAAGATACCAAAACTTAATATCATTTTTTTGGGAGTTTAAAAACACTTGTATTATCAAAACAAACCAGTTTTGTAGAGTATGTTATGATGACATTTGTGTAAACAAATAATTCAAGATTCGTTGATCGATCATTATATAATGGTAATTAATAAATCAAAAGTAAAGATTATGCATTCATTCTATTAGACTTCAGTGTTTCATCTGATACAGTGGACCACTGTATCGTACTTGAGAGGCTCTAGCAATTGAAGGAAATGTTTGAATCAGCTCTGGATTTTTCTTCTTACCTTTCAGACAGGAGTTTTTCAGATATTGTTCATTACTTTGCTCCCTCATCTAAATCTATGTCTCAAGGTTCTGTCCTGAGTCCGATGCTGTTTGCTTTATACATTCAGCTCTGGTTTCTCTTGGTCAAATAAAAAGTCATTTAAAAGATATTTCCACAGAATCAAAATTGACTTTAGTGTCATTGTAAGGAGATAGAACAACATTGTGTGCTACTCTATGGTGAAACATAAAAAACATAACAATGACAATCCTCTGGTCTATAAAGTGCACCAGATGAGTGAGCATAATGGATGTAAAAGTAGTAGTTTTTCATGTACATACCATAAATATGGAGTCCTGAGCAGACTGACCACTGGGAACTTCTGAGATATCCTGGTCCACTCTGTGTAGGAATCAGGAAGAATTAGCTCACATTATGCAATGGTGAAGATGCGCCTACTGCAATAGCATCCTCTATGGTAAACCCAACAAGATCCTCAATAAACTCCAATATGTCCAAAACTCTCACTATACGCATGCTCACTAGCACCTGCCGCAGAGACCACATCACCAAGCACCAAACCTGGAGAGACAGGTCTTTGCAGCTGCTGCCTCCTCCCTCTGGCACACTTTCACCAACCACAACCAAAATCCTTCCTTGGAGGTTTCTGGGGACAACAGGAGATTATAGATCTCTATATCTGTGTAGTAATAATTCTTCTACATATGGAATATGTAACAGAGTGGAGGCATAGTATCTTCACTGAGAGAACCAAGGTAACAATGTAACTAGATGTCTTCTCTTGGTTTGTTTGAACAAACTTAATGTGAACACAAAACAAGTGAATATTGGGCTGAACCAAATCTAAAACAACAACAAATATTGTCTGATGAGAACAACTGAATATTAAAACAAAACAAGAGTACACAGTAGAGTTTTGCTCTAAAACTGAGCTACAACACCAGAGAACGATGCTCCAAAGCTGAACAGGTTGGAAAGATAATCAACAGTGTTTGATCGATCAGACCAACTGGAAGGCAGCACAGTTTCTTTTGTTCTCCGTTTTATATCCTCACCTTTGATCAACAGAGTGACGTCCATCTTTGAAGGTTATAATCAAATCCTCAGACCCGTCACTCTTCATGGACACACAGCTGGGTTCTGGTTCTTCCAGCTTTCTCCTGATCGAAACACATACAAACTGAATAAAATCTGCAGTGCAACCAGAACACTGTACAACAATGGATTGGATACATTTCAAATAATAAATGCTCATTGTTTTGTCATGCCATCCATGAGAACAGTGTTTTCACTGAAACATAACAGTTTTAAATGTACAGAGTGAATCTATGTGAAACACACAGGTGGGCTGCATCTTGTAGACCACTATTAGATATGCATGGTAAGGAGCAGGTTGCTTGTGGGTTTCCCCCTGCGGTTCTGTCAGATACTTGCAATGCTCCAGTCTGCAGTGTTCTGAAAGCTGCCAGTTTACACCAATGACTCACAAATGAGAATCTGACACACTCTGTTGTGACATCCTCACCTTGGATCATCAGAGTGATGTCCATCTTTGAAGGTCTCAGGTAAATCCTTAGACCGGTCACTCTTGAAGGACATGCAGCTTGGTTCAGGTAAAGGTCCAGGTCCAGGTCCAGGTTCAGGTTCAGGTTCAGGAGACTTTGGTTTCTGCTGCTGGATCCTGAAACAAACACAGATAAATGGGCATATCGAAAAAATCTTTTAACACAGACGACTGTTTTTATTTCAAATATTAGTAATGTTTGTCAGTTTTTAATTCTTACCTTACAGCAGTAGATTGTCTAAAGAAAAAGAGGAAGCAGCATTGAATACTACTGATAAGAACTGATACTTATACCAAATATAATAAAACAACAGGCTATATACATAATTATTAACAACTGAATGCTAAAAACGACGACTTACTCTTTGTCAGAAACATGTTTAAAATCCACAAAAGAATCTTTGGACTGGTCGCTCTTGAAGGACACACAGCTAGGTTCAGATCCAGCAGACTCTGGTCTGGTCCTGATAGAAAACCACATTTATTGAAGATCACATGTTCAGTGAAAGACTCCCCGGATAACATAACTGAGAAAATATATAATTAAGATGAATATGTATATAAGCCTAATTATTAAAAAATAAATGCCAATAATGACTTTCTGACAGAAACACGTGATTAAAATTAGAGCCTGACCGATATTAGGCATTTTCCAAATTATCGGTATCGGCATTTATAATGGCCGATAAATTAAGGTTTAAAAAATAAAATAAAAATGGACAAAATCCCCTTCAACCATGCCCTGAGTGTTGGCGTTGCACAGTTTGTCCACCTCTCTACAACGTCCCTGTTGGCAACACTCGTGTTTAACCCTTTAAGTTTCATATCTTAAGTTTGTATTTTTATACATCTTATTAATTTAATATATTTTGATTTTCTGTTGTGACAATAAAACAAACAAGTTTATTTTTAATCTGCATTATCATATTATTTTAGTGAGGACACA
The DNA here is from genome assembly GCF_008315115.2 of Sander lucioperca. Lineage (NCBI taxonomy): Eukaryota > Metazoa > Chordata > Actinopteri > Perciformes > Percidae > Sander > Sander lucioperca. The sequence goes on along the minus strand of NC_050175.1, from coordinate 45,945,000 downwards.
TAAATAACTACAAAAAACTAATGTTAGGGAAATCTGTTTATGTTTTATTACACGTTTCTGGATCTTTTTTTAAAAATATCGGTCGATATATATCGGAATATCAGATTTTTAAATCACCAAACATTTGTATCAATATCGACCTTAAAAATCCTTTATCGGTCAGGCTCTAATTAAAATCAATAAAAATATCCTTTATAAGATTCTACTTTAAGATTCTAGTACTGTTGTTCAGGAGGAGTTGGTTCTTTCAAATGTTTTGTAATGTTGCTGACTTCATAAACTAAATGAAACCATTTCACAGCCGCTGCTTTGACCACTCAGTTCCCTAGTTCACTCAGAGCTGTGGAGATCTGCCAATGAGAGACTAATAAATAACAAAAGGAGACATAAAAGCAGGAATGTCTGTAGTAACAGTACAGTGTAGTGCAGGTCTGTAGTACTCGAGTCCGGTCTTGGACTCGAGACGGTTTTTCTATGGTCTCGGACTTGTCTCGGTCTCTACCACTGGTCTTGCCATATATGGCTTTTGGTCTCGACCAAGTCCAGGTGTCTTTATTATGTTTATAATAATATTGGAGGGAAAGTGAAACACTGGCCACCTGATAAGCAATCACACACTACATTATCTTTGCACGCCCCCTGCATCTGCATGCCCTGCTAACGTTATTGCCATTCATTTTAATTGATTCACACACACTGTAACAAACAAAGATGTCCACCAATTCTACCGGTTATTGTATCCCGGTGGCCACCTTTTCCAGGTATCAGCGGGGAACAGAGAGATCACTCAGATCAGATTTTAATACCAGGTGAAAACAGGGCCATAGATATTCCAGAGTTCACCTAGATGACAGGCTACAGTGGGCTGGAAACACAGAGACCCTCTACAAGAAGACCACACACCCAATGAGACAACACTACTTCTAGTTTGTTGGAGTTTTCAGAACAACTCACCTCAGTCTCCCCCTCACCATTTCAATTTCCAATTCCCTCCTCTCCATTTCCATTCTCCTCCTCTCCATTTCACGAATTCGCTCCCTCACACTTTTCATCGTTTTAATCTCCCTTACAGGTCGCCTTGTTTTTTTAAAGTAGTGGTGTCTCCATGGACCAGTGACTCTTCATGGACACACAGCTGGGTTCAGGTTCAGTAGGGTCTGGTCTCTGATGGGTCCTGTTAGCAAGAGAGGAAGACCACTTTTTAATCTCCAAAAACAGAAGCTGCTGGAGAAACTAGAAGCTATCGAGCAGAAAATAAAGTCTGAAGCTCTTCACTGAATGATTTCTGCTCTCTGCTCATCCTGCTCTGTCATTCATTCTCTTTCTGGGATAACAGGAACATTGGAAAGACTCCTGGACTAATGTCACCGCGTCCCACACACATCACTACAACAGCCTCAGAGGCATTTAGGTCACTACATTTTATTCTGAAAGGTTCCAGAGGAAACAGTAGATTCCTGTTGTGTCTAACTTTACACTGGTGGAGACGATGGTGTGTTTTTTAACAGTTGGGGAAATTTTCACAATAAGAGCTTTGTTTCTTCTCTCTGTGTAACTGTGGTTGTTGTTGTCAGTGTGTAATTATTCTTCCATTGTCCCGTGAATGCAACATGAGGGACACGTCTAAGGAGGTTAATAGCGCTTTTCACTGACTGGCCACGGGAAGTAAAAACGCCATGTTCTGCAACAAAATTATGGTTACACACACACACACACACACACACACACACACACACACACACACACACACACACAGACACAGACACTCACAAAGACACACACATACAACTTTTTCAATTTAAACAGTGCCAGGTGATGTTTAAAGAGTTTAATTAAAAGTATATTTTAGGCTCTATAAGACAGTAACACGGATCAATAACTCATTACACTCCCAGATAGCCACACAACATGGCAGTGGATCTTTATGAAGACGCCAGTTTGAATGAATGTGAAGTCCAGTTGTGTTGGTTTCTCTGTAGATTTCTACTCTTAAACTAAACTAACCACAGCTGGAGTTCACCAGTCAAAAGTTAAAGACATTATATATATATATATATATATATATATATATATATATATAAATACAGTATATTAAAACATTACAGACATTAGAGTTAAATTACCTTCAACTGGCGCTTCACACGGAGAGAAAAAGCTGCAACACAAACTCTGGGAAGTGAAAGTAAACTTTAAACAGGAAACAAGAGGAAACTCCCAGAGAGGAGCAGCATTACCACATCTAGGAAATAATGACAGTTAACATGTAATAACTAGGGCTGTCAAACGATTAATTTTTATTAATTGCGATTAATCGCTGAATTTCTATAGTTAATCGCATGTTTTATCACATGATTAAAATTGTATTATGTTGCATTTCAGAACTGTTTTTAAGTCCATATTAACAATGGAAAGCCATTCTTACCAGTGGATCTTGATTGGGAATCAAATGAATGCAAAGAAAGTGACTTGATGAACTTGACTTTAAGATTTGTATTTGTTTATTATTTATTTACTGTAAACAAAAGCAAAATGTGTGAATCTGTCATTATTGCACAATTCCTCCAAGTACCTAACTACAAAAGTAAAAATCCCTATCCTTACCAGAGTCAATATAATGTTTAGTAACTCCTAAATAATTTTGATTACTCACTGACGTCCAGTGATCACCGGTTAATGAGACAGAGTTTGGACTCTGCAGCAGTTCAGTGTGGCTGCTTTCTCCGTGTCATACAGGGCGTGTATGTGTCAAACTACTGTCCCCCTCAACGAGGTCAGAACATGCCAGCCGTAGGTAGCACTTCTTTAAGACCCGAGTCCTCTACGATGCTGACAGGTCTGCAGTTAGTTGCTACCCATTTTGCAAGAGCTGTAGTCATTTTTCTTGGATTTGGTTTCATCCACAGGGCGGCGAGTAGCACTCTCCAAAACAGTGCTTTTCCTAAGCTCACTAGCATCAACCTGAGTCACGTTAACTGTACTATGCTTAGCTCGTAGGTGGTAGCTCAAGCTTGACGTGGTTCTGTGATATTTTAATTTGGCTTTACACAATGTGCATATGGCTTTTGACTTGTCTACGAGCTGTCCGGCAGTTTTGGAAAATAAAAAGCGCCATTCAGAATTGTGTTGCTTGTCTTTCTCCATCATGCCTGCAGCCTGCCTGCCAAGGTGTTTTGTGGATTTTTTGCCCTCAACGTCGCCTTCCAGGCAGCGCGGCAATGGTTATGTTCAGGGTTAGGTTAGGGGTTAGCTGCCTGGAAGGCAACGTTGGAGGCAAAAAACACCATCAAGCGCCTGCAGCAGCGGGATGTGTTACAAGGAAATATGGCAGCTTGATGATAAGTCATGCGGGAAAGGGTCAAAATAGTAGTCTGTTAGGCACGAAGCGAAGCCGAGTGAAGTGTAAAACAAATTAATAAATGACAGCATGCGATTTAAAAAAAATTAACGCGTTATGCTCGGACCTTAATCGCATCGCGATTGACGTGTTAATGCTGACAGCCCTAGTAATAACACATATAATAGAGCTGTTTTTAAATCTAAAGTATGTTCTGATTATAACAGAGGATGGCGTGTCGAGAGTACACACAGAATTTAAGTGTTTATTGTTTATGTATTACAAAATAAATACATAAAATGTATTAAAAAATGAGTGTGTAAGATAAGAAATTAAACTAATAAAATCTGTAAACATGTTTTAATGTGTGAATATGTTTGGTGGTGCTCTGCTTGTAGTTCCTGCTGATGTCACCAGAGGGCGCCATGACATCATCACCAGCTCAGAGAAGCTGTTTCTGTTTACACACTCATCCCACTTTTTAAATTACACTGAATTACATTTTATGTACGTATTTAGTAATACTATTTCCCTTTATTTTAATTGTTTTCATTATATATATACACATATATTATTTTAATTAATTATTTTACAAAGTTAATCCTTTTATTTTTTCTATAAAGACAGTAAATCTGATATGAATTTTTGTATGAATTATTATCTGGACTTTGATGTGATGTATTGCTCCTCTAATGGATCCATGTGAAGAATGTGGATGTGATGGAGGTGTGAGAGTGTAATCTGTTCCTCTGAGATGAAGTGAAGGACTAAATGGTTGAATCCAAGCTGCAGCAGTGCTGCTGTGTGCTGTCATGGTGTTTGATCCAGAGAGAGCAGACAGACTCCAGGGGGACACATTTAAAAGATGCTTCTCCTGAAAGAAGAACTAAAGAACCAGCAGTCAGTTGGCTGCTGGTTCTGGAACATTCTCTCAGACACACGTTGGGCCGACTGACCTCCATGTTAGAAAATCTCTCAATAACACCAAGAATTCACTCTCATACAGCACACATTAACTCACTATTTCTTCTATCATATATTATAGATGTTGACACATCACCATCCCAATAACTATGTACACATAGGCAGGATTTATGAGGTGATTTTTAATTTCTTTTAAGTTTTTGATCCTTCTTTTTAAGGATTTTGTCACGTTTTCAGACATTTTTGCTGCATTTTTTCTGTTTTTGTTGCTTTTTTCAGAGTTTTAGTCACCTTTTTGGAAAATCTATGGACAATTTTTAACTTTTGTTCTGCTTCTTTTCTATGTTTTTGAGTATACGTGCAGTTTAGTGTCCCAAATTCCCCGTAACGTGTTCCGTTGTATGATGACAATAAAGATGAACAATAAAGATGAACGTTGAACCTTGAACCTTTTATCAGAAACATAAGAGTTGTGTCTCACACACACACACACACACACACACACACACACACACACACACACACACACACACACACACACACACACACACACACACACACACACACACACACACACACACACACACACACACACACACACACACACACACACACACACAGAGACACACACACACATTATACACATACTACAGATTGTTCAATATAAGCCCAGGTTATTAATTGCACTGTGTTACTCTGTACCTCTGGTAGAGCTTAGATCGGCCCAAAAAATCAAGCCCGTTGCGTCCGAGACCGGACTGGCCCGACACATTAACTGTAATTATGAGCCCGATTTAAACCCGACAGTTTTTTACAGTTTTTTTGGATTGCTTACACACTAAAATTAAAAGTAGTACACTATTAGCAAAACCTTACACTCAAGAAGCAAAACATCAGCCCATATTTGCACAACTATAAGCACATTGTCAACCTCACACTTGTTGCAAAACTCTACACACAGTGATTTGCAAAACACTAAACACACTTAACATACATTACACACAAAAATCTATCATGAAGTCACTTCCTTGCAATACCAAAGCACTGACTGTCAAATTACCGCACTGTCCAACCAATTGGTTCAACACAGTCATCAGGTGTGAAAACACTTGTTTGCTTAATTGTAGACACACCAATCAGGTGTATAAGCACTATAAAAAGCAGCAGGTGAGTTCATCGGTCTTCAAGCACAATGGAAAGAGTCAGAGAAAGAGTAAGACGAGGAGGAGAACGAGGAGAACGAGGAGAACGAGGAGGAGGACAAGGAGGAGGAGGAAGGGGAGGAAGAGGAATCAACAGAGGAGGAATCAACAGAGGAAGAGGAAGAGATGGAGGCCATGCTGGAGGTAGAGGTAGAGGTAGAGGTAGAGGTAGAGGTAGAGGAAGAGGAAGAGGAAGAGGAAGACAGGAAGGTGCTCAAAGAGGACCGAATCTGACAAATGAGATCCGCGCAACACTGGTTGACCACGTTGTCAACCACGGCCTGACGCTGAGGGAGGCTGGACTGCGAGTGCAGCCAAATCTAAGCCGATACACAGTGGCAAGTGTGATAAGAACATTTTGACTGGAAAATAGGTATTGTAAAAATATCATATATCAAAAACATCTGCACGGTTTACAGTCCTATTCTATGCACTATCAGCACGTCTGTTACCTTTTCCTGTGAAATTACTGTACTATTGTATATTGTTATTTTTTTCCACATAGGATTGAGGGTCAGGAACGACAAAGGGGAAGGCCTCCTATGTTCACAGAACAGCAAGAGAGGGAGATAGTAAACATGGTTTTGGCCAACAATGCTATAACACTCAATCAGCTCCAAACTAACATTGTCAATAACCACGCCAGTTTCAACGATATCCATCAGGTCTCAACATCAACACTGGCACGCATCCTAAAAAAAAAACATATTCAAATGAAGCAAATTTATCGAGTGCCTTTGGAGCGCAATTCCGAAAGGGTGACGCGACTGCGGCATGATTATGCAGAGGTATGTATTCACTTTAGCAGTGTGATCTTGCGTACTGTCTCATAATCTTTTACTGTACTGTAATATGTATACTACATCTACACTGAACTACACAATTTTGCCTGACACTGTTCTTCAGAGAGTTTTACGAATGGATGGAGAGGAGATCCAGCATGAGTTCATTACGTAGATGAGGCTGGGTTCAACCTGACGAGAACACGAAGGAGGGGAAGAAACATCATTGGCCACAGGGCTATAGTCAATGTCCCAGGGCAACGTGGGGGTAATATAACACTCTGTGCAGCCATTACATAGAATGGGGTCCTCCACCGCCATGCCCATATGGGCCCTTACAACACAGCACTCATACTTACATTCTTGGACCAATTGCATAACATAACAGCAGCAAATCAAATCGATCATATGCAATACATTGTTGTCTGGGACAATGTGTCTTTCCACCGCTCTGCTCTGGTTCAGAACTGGTTTCAGCAACATCCACATTTCACCGTCCTATATCTTCCACCATACTCTCCATTCCTCAACCCTATAGAAGAGTTTTTCTCGGCATGGCGGTGGAAGGTATATGCTCTCCGTCTCCAGGCTGAGGTACCCCTCATCCAAGCCATGGAGGAGGCCTGTGACCAGATGGAGGTAGCAGCAATGCAAGGATGGAGTCGTCATTCAAGACGTTTCTTTCCAAGGTGTCTTGCTAATGACAACATTGCCTGCGATGTTGATGAAATTCTCTGGCCAGATCCAGCTAGGCGAAGAGACAATGTCTAGTTCTTTTTTTTTTTTTTTTTACACAGTAAACTTACAGTACAATACGTAAAGTGACATTTTTTTTTACAGTATTATGAATCTCCATGTCAACATTTTGGGCGTGTTGAGAAATAAATGAGTTTCTTCAGTCTGCAACATTGGTCTTGTGTAGTGTTTGGTGAATGTACATTATATTTGTACTTTGTTGATGGTAGCCTACTCTAATCATTGGGAAGTAGAAGTGCTAAAAGTGTTTTAGGTTTATCACAGCAGAGTGTAACTCGTGCAAACAGAGTATAGTAATGTGAAACGTGTGTGTTTCATATGGTAACAAAGTGTGGTTTTTAAACAGAAGTGTATAGTTTTTACAAGAGTGTTTAATTATGCAAAGGATCTGTAGTGTTTTGCTAATTGGGTGTGTGGTTGTGCTAATTGTGTGTAGTGTTTTGAAAACACGGGCCCTGTTTTGAAAATCGTGCTTAAGCAATCCAAAAAAACTGTAATACGTGGGCCGCTGATGTTCTCAACTACAATTCAGAGTTGTTTGAACTACAGAAATCTGTTAAGAATAATGCAACAAGGACGAAGCATGTAAACTGCGCTGTTTGTTTAGAATGGAACGGATCGCAAGTGGAAAAAAAAGAAACAATGATGAACAACATATTGTTGTCACTGCCCACGACTTGTTTAAACTGCTTCCATACCTCCGACTTTCCTCCACACTTGCTCAAAGGTAATTCTCCTGTTTTTCTTTTTTTCTTTACATCTTCAAGCTCCCGGTGTGATGCGTGTGAGAGGAGGAGACTCCGCGCATGAAGTGCTGCATTTTGTAACTGCAGCCTAACTTTTGTACACATTTGTTACTTTTATATAGCCTATATATATATTTATAATATTTCTGATTATGGCATAGCTTTCTCCCCCCCCCAAATAGGATAATAAGGTAATGGATAAAAAAAAAAATAAATTGCTTGATCAAGGGTCCAGCCTGGGCCCGGCCCGGCCCGGCCCGAGGATGTGGCGGAAAATAGCGGCCCGAGCCCGACCCGAGGTCCGGTCGGGCTCGGGCAGAGAATCTAAACTCTAACCTCTGGAATATAATTTCTTTGAACATCTCTTTGAATTGGAATATGTTTAGACATTGCTTTAATTCATTATTTAGTTTATTCCACAATTTAGTGCCACTGACAGATAAACAGAAACTTTTCCTTGTAGTTCGAAAACTGGGAGTCTTAAAATTTGACTTTCCCCTTAAGTCGTTGTAGTGGAGGTTTTTCTTGTAAGCAGCAGGAGTGCGTATCAAAAACACCAGATGAAACAAATAAGGACGATTTGAGGATTAAACCAAAGTTTGGTTTTTGAGCATTTATTTACATTTGCAAATGCAGAGAAAACAGTTTCACAAGTACTCATGGCACATCTGAAAGGGTCTTCTGACCCAGCTAGAAAATCATACATCTATATAGTAAAAACTCCCTTAAACCACCCCCCTCCAGGATAAGTTTAGCAGCTACGCAGATGAAAAAACACCACAAACAGTCACAATGACTTTATACCTTTCCCCTCTGTTCCTGCTCCCTACTTAGCCTAAACATCTGTTAAAGCAAGAGACAGAAGGAGATACAGTTCAAAATGTTATGGCCCTTTTCCTCCTTATCTGCTAAAGGTAAACAGTAGGAACACTGAGTTCCAAAAAGAGAAGGATATTCTCAACTAGGCCAGAGTTTATGATGCCAGTTGCTTCTTCTCTTGGAGTCTCTAAGTCTATAACAAAATTAAAGATTATTAGGAAACTCTTGTAAAGTATATAAGAGAATCTTGTAAGATATCAAACTATAATGTTAAAATAAAATTCCCTTTACATCGTAGCCCCCCTCTCTTTCAGAAAATCTTTTCTGTATGTTGCCAGGCAATACATTGTTTCTCGCCTTGGACATAATTACTGCTAGGTCAAGTAATTTTAATGCTTTAGACTGTGAAAATAATGAATTGGTGTGTTCCAAATATCCAGTGTTATGAATTATTCTTATTGCTCTTTTTTGAAGTTTAATTAACGATTTCAATGAATTTTTATATGTGTTTCCCCAAACCTCTACACATTAATTTAAATACGGTAACACCATTGAACAATACAAAATGTGGAGTGATTTGTAGTCTAAAATGTGCTTTGCTTTAGCCAAGACTGAAATACTTCTAGACAGTTATGTTTGGATATATTTTATGTGAGATTTCCAGCAAATCTTGTCATCTATAATCACTCCAAGGAATTTCATTTCATATACTCTTTCTATATTGACACCTTCTATCTGTAACTGAACTTGATTGATTGATTTACAATTGCCAAATATCATGAATTTGGTTTTACTCACATTTAATGATAACTTATTCGTGTCAGACCACTGTTTAATGTTTCAGAATTCTGAAGTGATGATGTCCAGGAGTTGCTGTAAATTCTGACCAGAACCAAAGATGTTTGTGTCGTCTGCAAATAATAGAAATTTCAGTAATTCAGATACTTTACATATGTCGTTTATATAGAGGATATATAGTTTTGATCCCAATACTGACACCTGGGGGACACCACATGCAATGTCCAAACATTCAGATGTATAATCTCCCAACTTCACAAATTGTTGCCTGTCTTTGAAATAACTGCTTAACCAATTCATCACCATCCCCCTAATCCAGAGCCGTTCCCATTTATTAATTCATATTTCATGATTAATTGTATCAAATGCCTTTTTCAAATCAATACATACCCCAACTCCATATTTCTTTTTGTCTGTGGAATTTGAGATTTCTTCAATGAGATCAGTTAAAGCTAGTGATGTTGACCTATTTTTTCTGAGTCCATATTGACTATCAGTAAGTAATTTGTATTTATCTATGAATTTGTCCAATCTGTCATTGAAGAGTTTTTCTAGAATATTTGAGAATTGAGGCATTAGAGAGACCGGCCTGTAATTTATGAAGTGGTGTTTATCTCCAGTTTTGTACAAAGGTATGACTTTTGCTGTTTTCATTTTAGTTGGACATTTACCAGTTTGGAATGACGAATAAAAAATATGAGTTAATGGTTTTGAGATCCCCTCAATTAAATTTTTTACTATCTTGATATCTATTTCGTTACAATGGATGCTTTAGTTTTGCATTTCTTAACAATGTCTATTATTTCTTTTTCTTCTACTGCTTTAAGAAACATTGAACATTGATTTCTTTCAATAATATCATTATATCTGTTATCGATTATCTGCGGAATAGGAATTTTCCAGCTAAATCTGGTCCAACATTTGCAAAATATTTATTAAAGTTATTGACCACGTCCTCCATATTATTAATGTTCTTTTCATTACAAGTGAAATACTGGGGATAATTAATCTATCTTAATCTTCCAACACAAGAGTCATCCACACTCTCTCTGACCAAACAGCAACTTACAATTTCTTCAAACAGTCCAAAGAGTTGATGAAGAAGAGTTGATGAAGAAGAGTTGATGAAGAAGAGGGTCACTCTCCACCTGGAGAGAAATCTCTGACACAGATGAGCTGTTTCCTGCAACAATAGCTGCGGCCAGTAGCCGCTCACGCAACACAGTCTCACTTCCTACTCGCCAAATGTCTGACGCATGATCAAGGACCCCTGGCGTTAAATTTCAATGAAATAGGGGTACCCGTTGCATTATTTTTCGACGGGGGGGTCCGTCAGGTAGACATTCATGATAATCCCTCACCGTCAGATATGGATGAAAGAAAAAACACTCCCCCTTAACTCAAAATCTGTGACAGTTTTATGATTGGTATTTTTAGCCCAATAACCACTGTTTTAATCAACATTATTCACCAGATATTATCATGGTTTATATGTATTTCATTTAATGTTATTATTTCGGTCTATTTCAAAGTCAAGTTCAAAGTCTCTTTATTAGTTTCCCTAAGGAGAAATTCGTTTTGGACAGAGAGAAATTGCTTCAAGAGTAACAACAGAGACACACATCAAACACAGGGTTAAAAAAGTTAGAGAAACAAAAGTACATGAAACATCTAGGCTACTCAAATAGCTGTGCAAATCACAAATTACCACTTTCTAAAGGCCGCTAGTAAAATAAATAAATAAAAATAAAAATATAAATATCCTTACAATCCATTGTAAAAAATGCAGTAATTCCTTGATTCATATCCATACATACATTCAGTCACAAATTTACATTAATAAAATTCATGGTCATATGTTCATCGCTGCTCATTCATGAGCTTAAAGGAAAACTCCGGGCAATTTTTACGTTAATCTTAATCGCTATAAGTATGTGAGTACTGTCGATAGCAAAAAAATGAGCCAAATCAGTGCTAGCTAACTGGAGCTGCTGCAGCTAATGCTGAGAGCTCCCACTTAGTTAGAACGGCAGTTTTGGGGGCATATCATAAAGAGTGCCTTTGTGCCTCTTAACAGACACAAAATGCAATTAAAATGTCTGTGCAACATGAACAGGGCCCTTACATGACAACAAGATGTGTTTTCAACTCAGACATTGTTTAAATTCACCTACCCTGCTAGCTGCTAGCTGCTGTCTGCAATGAGTGAGTTCAGCCAGGCTTCAGTAATAATCATCAAGCAGCAGTTCCCTGTGTATTTGTAGCATATATATCCATTTTGTGTGCGATCCATCTGGCGTTGGTGAATAGTAGTCTCTGCAGTGGCGAACTGTGTGTTAGTTGCCTTAGCCAGGCTAGCAGGGCCGACTGGCATCCTTCTAATTCCTCCCCGCCTTCCTCACCTGCCGCAGCCGACAACAATCCACGGGAGCCCGCTGGTCTGGTGGATGTCCTCCAGAGGACAGTTCATGCTTTCACGGCGAAATTTTTGCAGCGAAAAAAGTTTATTTCCCCCTCAAAAATAGGTAATTGAGCACAGTAGTGGTTATGATTATATCAGTGACTATGTAACTACATGGAAACGGGACAAATGATGCCTGGTTTTTGTAAAGTAACAGCGTTACAGAAGGCTGGCGGTAGTCTTGCGTTGAAGTCCCGTGGGATTTCAGTTGTAGCAGGAAAAGGTAAACAGCAGTGTGCAGATTGGAGCGTGGTGTGAGAAGAGTGAAGAGCGGAGGTGTTCACAAGGGAAGAAGCTTGGAGTAACGTAATTATGGAGCTAGAGCTAGCCTTCAGTAACGCTATTATTGTACAAGAGACAGGCATCATTTGGCCCATTTCCATGTAGTTACATAGTCACTGATATGATCATAACCACTACAGTGCTCAATTACCTATTTTTGAGGGGGAAATAAACTTTTTTCGCCGCAAAAATTTCACCGCGAAAGCATGACCTGTCCTCTGGAGGACATCCACCAGACCAGCGGGCGCCCGTGGATTGTTGTCGGCCGCGGCAGGTGAGGAAGGCGGGGAGGAATTAGAAGGATGCCGGTCGGCCCTGCTAGCCTGGCTAAGGCAACTAACACACAGTTCGCCACTGCAGAGACTACTATTCACCAACGCCAGATGGATCGCACACAAAATGGATATAAATGCTGCAAATACACAGGGAACTGCTGCTTGATGATTATTACTGAAGCCTGGCTGAACACACTCACTCATCCCAGACGGCAGCTAGCAGCTAACAGGTTAGGTGAATTTAAACAATGTCTGAGTTGAAAACACATCTTGTTGTCATGTAAGGGCCCTGTTCATGTTGCACAAACATTTTAATTGCATTTTGTGTCTGTTAAGAGGCACAAAGGCACTCTTTATGATATGCCCCCAAAACTGCCGTTCTAGCTAAGTGGGAGCTCTCAGCATTAGCTGCAGCAGCTCCATTTAGCTAGCACTGATTCGGCTCGTTTTTTTTTGCTATCGACAGTACTCACATACTTATAGAGATCAAGATTAACGTAAAAATTGCCCGGAGTTCTCCTTTAACTGCGAGAGGAACAAATGAGTGCTTATACCTATTACGTTTACAGAAAGGAACCCTGTACCTCTTTCCTGAGTTCAATAGCTCAAACTCCGAAAACAACACATGAGAGTTATCAGATAGGATAGTCTTAGCCTGCCTGATTGTTGCATAATTAAAAAGCTCCTGCGGGTTAAGGGGTGCAGGTGTTCCCATAATTTTACCTGCCGTCTTAACCAAACTAAAAATCTGAGTTTTAGATTTAACTGCTCTATAGAATATTAACATGATATTTTTACAGACCCCAAACACTCTAAGTCTACGCAAAAAATAAAGACGCTGATGAGTTCTGACACAGACATTTGTTACATGTGTGCGCCAACTTAGGTCATTATCAATATGAACTCCTAGATATTTAAAGGAGGACATCTGCTTGATGTCATAACCATGGATGGCCACCGGGCTCTGATCTCCAGCTGATCTGGGGTCTACCAGCATTTCCACAGTTTTGCTTGAGTTAATATGAAGTTGATGTGAATCGCACCAGTTGACAAACTTGTCCACAGCAACTTGGTGGATACTTATATTGCTTTCTTTAGTAAGCAAACTGAGAAGGACAGTGTCATCTGAAAATGTAACTATATATTGATTTGGCTCAGAGCTGATGCAGTCATTGGTGTACAATGTAAACAGAAGAGGTGAACTGACACACCCTTGGGGGGCACCAGTGCTGCACACTGCTGGATCAGACATGGAGGAGTTAAACTTCACCTGCTGTGGCCTGTTTGACAAAAAGGAGTGATACCACCTGATTAAAAAGGGATTTACATTTAACTGAACTAATTTCCTAAGCATGTCTGACTGGATTGAGTTGAAGGCAGAACTAAAATCTACAAAAAGCAGTCTAGCATATGCAACAGGACTTTCAAGGTGCTTCAGAGTGAGGTGCATTATTGTTGATATAGCATCACTTGTACTACAATTTTTGTGTAAGCAAATTGGTATTTATCTAACATCTGTTCCACATCTGTATGGAGTATCTCAATCATAAGCCTCTCCATTGATTTAAAAACATTGGAGGTAATAGCCACTGGCCGATAATCATTATTCTCCTGAGGACATGCCTTTTTGGGTACTGGAATAATAATAGATTTTTTCCAGAGTTTTGGTACTGTACATGTGTCTATAGAGAGCTGAAATAATTTATGCCAGGCTGGTGAGAGTTCTTCGGCAAAGGTTTTTAAAAGAAAAGCAGACAGGTTATCAGGGCCTGTTGCTTTGGTTGTTTGTATGTTTTTAAACACCTTAGTAACAGTGTGTGGTTCAATTATAGTTCTGTCCAAGTCAACATTACAAATTACATTCTCCAACACTACAGCACATTCCCTGATACTGTCAGTATTAAAACGCATATAAAAAATATTCAGTTTGTTTGCCTTTGCAATTTCATTGTTGGCAAACAGGGACTTCCTTTTAGTGTCCATGTTAGTCATTTTTCGGATAGAGTCCCAAAGTGTCTTTGTGTTGGATTCTGACAGATCTTGTTCCGCCCGCTCCTTGTACTGCTGCCGAGCTGCTCTCATTTGCAGATTAAGGTCTTTTTGTGCAGCTCGGACATCTGCTTTATTCCCAGATCTGAAAGCTGTTTTCTTCCTGTTAATGCATTCCTTAATGCCTTTTGTAATGTAGGGTTTGTTATTAGGATATCGTTTAACAGTTTTCTGGGGTATAACAGAGTCAATACAGAAAGATATGTAGGCGGTGATTGATTCAGTGGCACTGTCCATGTCCGCATCCTTGAAAAATATATTCCAGTCCGTGCAGAGAAAGCATCCCTTCAGTTATCATGGTATTCATTTCTTTATTTTAATAATATCATTTCGGTCTTATTACCGGTGAAATATTACAGTATGCTGTAATACAGAACATTACGATATGATCCGAGCTAGACGCATTCAAAGCTGATATCCCCCAATGCAATGCGGGCATTCATCACAGAATCGGGCAGCGATCAGCGGGTCTTTAACGCCAGTATCGCTTCAATGTACATATATACAGTCAGTGATTTAGTCACCAGCAACAACACATTGCTCAGCTTTGTTCCAGTAACAGTCCTCTCACAGTGAACGGTCACATGGTCTCTAAACAGTCCTCTCACGGTGAATGGTCACATTGTCTCTAAACAGTCCTCTCACGGTGAACAGTCACATGGTCTCTAAACAGTCCTCTCACAGTGAAGTCCTGCACAGATCAACAGCTGGCGGCTGCTCGCTCTGCCTGCATTCTGTTGCTGTTCAGCGGCTAATGAGCAAGCTAACTGCTAACAGACACCGCTGCGACCAACAAACATTGCAACCGCCATTATATATGTAATTTATTAAAGGTTTCTAGTGTCAGTGTATTGGCCGTGCAGTCAGTGGCTGCTTGTGCTTTTTCTTCAATCGTGTGTTGAACATGATCGAAGAACGCTGCCACGTCAGAGCGGCCAAAGCGTCAAAAAGCTTCCCCGTACTTTTTGACTCTTGTCCTTGACAGGGCGGCCAGAGCTTCTTTGCAGCTCAAGTCGACGGGGGTGTATACGTACAGTAACGAATATTACAGCAGCTCTGTGTTTACGAGGTCCCTCTAATATGACCCACAGGAGCGTTTGATAACTCAGCGCCCCCTAGTGGTGGCAGGAAATACGTCCTCATATCTAAACCAGAGAAGGTAACAGTGGCGGTGTCACTGCCTGATGTGAGGTGCACATGTGTCACTATGCGACAAGTAGCCTACAAGATGCTAACGAGAGACTTCTGTAATGTCAATACCGTAAAAATGGACCTACAACGAAGTTGCTTCACTGCTGACTACAAGTTAGCAATCAAACACAACACAGGCTGTCACTGGAACGGTGTTTTGAGCTAACGTTAGCAATCAAACAATCATAGATAGCTACAGCGTTTTTGAAATGATTTCCATCTTCTGTTATTGTTTGTAAAGAGAAAAGTTTATTATTTTATGGATTTCACAAATTTAAGTATAACACATTATGCCGTAAACTGTTTAAATCTGAGCATGCGCGACTCACATCTGCCCTGACTCACATCTGCCCTCACTCACATCTGCCCTGACTCACATCAGAACTGACTCACATCTGCCCTGACTCACATCTGCACTGACTCACATCTGCCCTGACTCACATCAGCACTGACTCACATCTGCCCTGACTCACATCAGCACTGACTCACATCTGCTCTGACTCACATCAACACTGACTCACTTCTGCCCTGACTCACATCTGCACTGACTCACATCTGCCCTGACTCACATCTGCTCTGACTCACATCAGGCAGTGACAGCGGTTTTAAACACGTGGTTAACGTTGTGAAACGGTCCCAGTTTGGTTAGGTTTAGACACCAAAACTACTGAGTTACAATATATAAGAAGACGTATAATAATATATTATATTAATTATATTATTCAGGACACAAATGGAAGGTCCATAGTACATTGAAAATGACAATATTTACAAACATATAGCAATAAATATACAGTGCAAATCATATGAATTAATAGGTCAACAACCTTCACCTGTAATTAACAAACAGGAGATAAAAACATAGAAATGAAACTAATAAAATCGTTAAACATGTTTTACAGTTTTTTCTGATGGCTTAGGCACATTTTTGGTAACTATTGGCTATTTTTGCAAAACTCTACACACAAATAAGAAAACCTTTCACCAAATCAGCAAAACATTGTAGTTTGTTTCGTATCAAACAGTTAACACAAGCCATCACATTAATAAGCACACAATGCACCAACTACACACTGATGGCATGAAGAAAGAACACATCTGGCTTTTGCTTTCTCTGTGCACAAGGTAGGCTATGTCAGTTTGAGGTCTTACTTTTGTCATAGTTCTGTGAACATACAGGGATCCAAACTTCAAAAAGTATTGGTGTTTATTTACACACATCAAAACAAACACGTGTTTTTTTCCAAGTCAAAACACAAAATAGTAATTTCGCTGAGAAGAAAAAAAAAATCAGTCTACATCGGGTCGTCTCTCTGGGTCAAGCCACAAAATTTCATCTACATCACATGCAATGTCCTCTAGTCCAAGGCACCGGGGAAAATATCTTCTGAAATGCCTCCTCCATTGCCTGTAAAAGGGCTATGCGTTGATGGGGATGACAGTCATAGACCTTCCAGCGCCAGGCAGAGAAGAACTCTTCAATTGGATTCAAGAATGGAGAGTATGCGGGGAGGTTGAGTACAGTGAAGAGTGGGTGATCTGTAAACCAGTTGCGGACCAAAGCAGCCCTATGGAAACTCTCATTGTCCCATATGATGTCGTATGTGTTCTGCTCTGGTCTCTGAACATTAGTGAGCATGTCATGTAAGGTGTCCAAGAATGTAATGATGTGTGCAGTGTTATATGGGCCTAGGGTTGCATGATGGTGAACAACACCATTTTGACTTATAGATGCATACATAGTTATGTTACCACCACGTTGTCCTGGGACATTGATTGTGGCACAGTGTCCAATAATGTTCCTGCCACGTCTCCTTGTTTTAGTGAGGTTAAAACCTGCCTCATCCACAAAAAGCAGCTCATGACCCATGGATCTGCCTCCAGCTCCATCACTCTCTGGACAAGACACTGGGCTGCAGCACAGCAGGCCCATGCACAGCACTACAGTATGCACTTCCAGATTCAGTACCAATGATACTATAGCTTACCTGCACATAGTCATATCGCAGTTGTTTCACACATTCACTGTTTCTTTTAAAAGGGACTCTGTAGATGTTGCCGGGAAGTACACGACATAATACAGGAATGCTCACGTTGTGTATGTTTTGGAAGGTGGTGTCATCCTCAATTATGCGCTGCTGTATTTCTCGTAGCCTTATGGAATTATTTGCAATCACCATATTGACTATATGGGTCTCTTGTTCTGCAGTGAACATTCTTCCTCTGCCCCCAGCATCTGGACGTCTAGCAATTCTGTAAAGTAACAATTTCAGTATTTGTACATGTATGGTATTGTTTTGTTTCTCATTAGAGTATGGCAGTGCTACAAAACTTAGTGCAAAGTGACTGTAATAACCGATTCTCATTTCGAAATGTCCTTATGATGCTTGCTACAGTGTAGTGGCTCAAGTTAGGCTGAACCCTTTGGCCAGCTTCCCTCAGGGTCATTCCATGGTTGATTACATGGTCCACTATTGTAGCTCTGATGTCATCAGTAATTAGGGGTCCAAGCCCGAGTCTGTAAGAACAGGCAATAGCAAAGCTATGCCGTTCGTACAGCAGGGCTGTAGAACCCTATTGTTTTTCTACTGATTAATCATACATTATTTTTCTTCTCCGTCTAAAACTCTGACTACAGCCTAAACCGTACATGGTGGGGGGTTGGCATTTTCAGGAATGGTCCAAAACTCCGCAAAGACCTCAGACGCTTCAATAGACCCACTTCCAGTACTAGGTGGCGCTATAGCAGAAAAAACGCGTTTGGCCCTATAACTCCCACACCGTACACCGGACATTCAAAAACCATACATCCACGCGTTCCCTGGATCCAACTGAATCACGTGATATAGGCCCCGCCCATTTCTGCCTAAACTTTTATGCACAAAATTTGGCAGGTAGCATCTCCAGATGGGCCTGACAAAAAGTTAATAGAAATTATTTTGATAGAATAAAAATTGCGCATATTACGCACAAACAAATTTGTGTAGCTAACTATGACAACACCAACTTTTCCATATCTCGGCCAAAATAAATGCCATCAATGCCAAACTTTAGATTCTTGTTTACCATGACCCTCTGAAGGTCACTTACCCGTTTTACAAAAATTGGCCACTAGGGGGCGCTACGAGTACAAAAAGTTTATATCTCATGAACCGCTAATCTGATTTTTACAAAATTTGATGGGTACCATCTAGGGCCACTCCTGAGGCCAGCCCTAGAGTGGGGTACTGAGGGGTCAAAGTGGTCAAAGTGGGCGTGGCCTTACACTACCGTGAACAACTTTACATTTACAGGGTAGATAGACAATGGGTCATGGACCACACCTACCAAAAATTACACATGTGGACCACTAGGTGGCGCTATAATGTTTTTTTGCCTTTAGCTCCCACATTAAACATCGCACATTAGAAATCCTTACATCCACGTGTTCCTTGAATCAAGCTGAATCACATGATATAGGCCACACCCATTTGTGCTTAAAATCTTTTTCGCAATATCACGGAATGCTCAAAACCAACTTTTTCAAACTCGTCCTAGGCCGTGCAACGGATCCACTCGAAACCAGGTAGGTAGCATCTCCAGATCGATGTGACCAAAAGCTACTGTTGCTACGTTAAAGTATGCGCATTTGACGACCAAACAAATTTTTATAGCTAGCTACCACACACGTATCATATCATATCTCGGCCAAATTAAATGTTATCAGCAAGGAACTTGAGATTATTGTTCAACGTGCAACTATGATGCTCTGTACCAAATTCGGCGAAGATCGGCCTTCAGGGGGCGCTATAAGCAATGTTTATTTGTTTTGGCCAATAACTCAATGCATTTAAATGGGAAATGTGCATATGCAATATCTCTGCCACAGTAAAAGCAATCACCACGAAACTTGTGGTGCTCGTTTGACATGCGGCCCTGAGGCTCTGTACCAAATTTGGCGAAGATCGGCTATTAGGGGGCGCTATAATCGACGTAGACATGTTTTGGCACTTTAACTCAATCACTGTTAATGACATATTTGCAATGGGATTGTACCACAGACCTTGCACCTCACACTTCTCAATATTTACTGATGTTTACCTCCTACCGTTACATTTTGGTTTTTGCTTTTGCGTGCTCCCCTAGTTTTCTACAATAAACAAACTTCTTAACCCACCTGACAAAGTTTCTACAACCTTCACAGTGGACAAATGCAACTGTTTTCTCTCACTTTTTCAATCAAAGATCAACACCATTCATAGGCGCCGATACTGTGGGTGCTCCGGAGTTCGAGCACCCACGGAAAATACTGAGCAGCCACGTGTGCCAGACTGCCAGTAGGCTACATTCATTTACAATTAAACATTGCAGTTGGTGCTAAGTGGAGCGTCTGTCATAGTGTGATTGGTTATGTCGGTGACAGTGATTCTTAATTTCCCACAAAGCTGATCGCGGTTACGTGTCCGTTAAACTTTTCATCTCCAATGCTATCTGTATCTGTGAGATGAAACCTACTTTACGGCTTAATTATCGAGTTAATAGGCGTGTGTGTTCGCATTGGCCACTGTCCATTTCCTAAGGTTCTGAAATACAATCCATTTTTGACTATTTTGTTTTTAAAGGGCGTGTGCCTATGAGCACCCACGGAGGAAAACATAAATCCGCGCCTATGACACCATTTACAACAACCTGACCCCCTCCCCTGCTCCTTCAACCACCACACCTGCCTCCCCCCTCCACCTTCTCAGTCACTCTCTCATTTCTCTCTGCTGTCCCCTGTGGTCAGAGGGGTTAAGAAGTTTGTTTATTGTAGAGAATTGTTAAAGGTAGTCTGCGTACGCATGGAGATGAACTGTTAACCACTACATTTGCAACAGCAATGTACCGCAGACGTCGTGGCTCACACCGTACCGCAGACCTTGCGGATCATACCTCTCGATATTCACCAATGTTTGCCCCCCCACGTAATGCTTTAGGTCCCGCTTTTACCTCTGCGTCCTCTTCCTCGGCCTCCTCTAATTCTCACTCTTCTCACTCTTCCTGCTCCCTCCATTGTACTCCACACGGACAGCTCACCTGTGGCTTATTTATAGTGCTTAGGCTGATTGCAAAGTGAACTACTTATCTAAGACAGATTTCACATGTGACAGTGTGCCAGACAGTTGGCAAAATAGTGTAAATAATAGCCATACATGTGTATAGTTTTGCTAGGAGTGTGTTGATCATTTGGAAAATGAGTGTAAAGCAGTGAGTTGTGTTTACAATTCCGCAAAAAGAGTGCTGTGCAGTGGATTGTACCTACAGTTTTGCAAAGTGTGTGTTACAAAATTGCAAACTGAGTGCAAAGCAGTGATTGTGCTTTTACTTTTGCAAACTCAGTGAGTAAGTATTAACAGTTTTAGAAATTGTGCTATGACAAGCATGGTTAGGGTTAAATCTTTCAGAAAAAAACTGTAATGTGTGAATATGTTTGGTGGCGCTCTGCTTGTAGTTCCTGCTGATGTCACCAGAGGGCGCCATGACCTCACTCACCAGCTCAGAGAAGCTGTTTCTGAATGTAGTTCAGTGACGTGATGGCGCCCTCTGGTGACATCAGCAGGAACTACATGCAGAGCGCCACCAAACATTTTAAATTACATTTAATGTTTGGACTTTGTAATACTATATTCCTTTATTCTAATCATTTACATTTTATGCAAACATGTTATTTTAATGAATTATTTTAAAATACGTAATCAATGAATGAATGTTTCAGAAACATTTATTTATTTATTTATATATTATAAACAATCAATATTTCGAGAATAAAAAGTTGGAACAGTTTAGAACAAAGAACAGGCTCACACACACACACACACACACACACACACACACACACACACACACACACACACACACACACACACACACACACACACAAGTTAACATAACCTTGTATAAAAAAAGGAGAGATGCATTGTACCGGGTTGTAGCACAAGTGATATTTTCCTCCCGTAGTCCCTCGGCAGGTCAGGAAAATAATTAAAATTCCACGCAAGTGAAATACTAAACATCAAAATATACAATTTTTACAACCACAGTCACACTTAATTTACAATGTAAGTGTGATCCTGTACAGACTCAACTGATCAGCAGTGAGAAACAGGAGGAGACTCTCCGTCCTCCAGAGGACACAGAGACACTGAGGAACCAGGAGACCAGGACCAGAACCCAAACCCAAACCCAGGATAGAGAGGCTGAGTGAATGTGGTGTTGAAGGTGTGGAGGTGGATCAGTGAGTCAGAGGAGACTGAGTAGAAGGACAGAGAGCCAGCAGGACAGTCCACATACACTGCTACTCTACCAGAGACAGAGGAGGAGGAGATGGATGTTACTATGTTATTGTGACAGACAGAGTAACCATCATCATCAGAGCAGAACAGACTCCAGGACTGATCATTACGTCCAAACAAACAGTCATCACTGTGTCCTCTCCTGCTGATTCCTCTGTAACTCACTGATATATGAACCCCTCCTCTCGTCTCAACCTCCCAGTAACAGCGACCAGTCAGACCATCTCTACACAGCAGCTGATAACACCAGTAGTCAAACCTCTCTGGATGATCAGGATATGGCTGATCCTCCTCCACTGATGTCACCTTCCTGTTGTTGTCAGACAGTTTGAGGTCTCTGTTCACTGTGTTTGTGTCCAGTGTGAGTTCACAGGAATCTGACGGAGAGAAGGAGACACAACACAGCTGCAGTTATTAACCAATCAGCACTTTGATGATGACATCAGAGGGTTGAATGAGTGATGTCACAGTTTGATGAATGAAATTAAAAACAGACTTACACTTCCTCAGACCTGGTGTCAACCATCTGACTCCAGCAGGCTCCACCCTGAAAGCATTACATCACTCTCACACACACAGCTTCATCCTCATCACATGTAGGGCTGGAATTTACTCATTTATATTCATATTTGGGCTGTCAACCAATTACAATATTTAATTCAGTTTAACAGACAGTACGACACTAATTTGTGCTTGCAATATAAAAACAATTTGGAGAGAGAGAGAGAGAGAGAGAGAGAGAGAGAGAGAGAGAGAGAGAGAGAGAGAGACAGAGAGGGAGAGACAGAGAGAGAGAGAGAGAGACAGAGAGAGAGAGAGAGAGAGAGACAGAGAGGGAGAGAGAGAGAGAGAGAGAGAGAGAGACAGAGAGGGAGAGAGAGAGAGAGAGAAAGAAGTAAACACAACAGCTACCTCTGCTAACAACAGCTAACTCTGCTAAAACGACAGCTAACTATGCTAACACAACAGCTAACTCTGCTAACAACAGCTAACTCTGCTAACACAACAGCTAACTCTGCTAAAAAATCAGCTAACTCTGCTAACAACAACTAACTCTGCTAACACAACAGCTAACTCTGCTAACACAACAGCTAACTCTGCTAAAAAAACAGCTAACTCTGCTAACACGACAGCTAACTATGCTAACACAACAGCTAACTCTGCTAACACAACAGCTAACTCTGCTAAAAAATCAGCTAACTCTGCTAACAACAGCTAACTCTGCTAACACAACAGCTAACTCTGCTAACAACAGCTAACTCTGCTAACATCAGCTTACTCTGCTAACATGACAGCTAACTCTGCTAACACAACAGCTAACTATGCTAACACAACAGGTAACTCTGCTAACAACTGCTAACTCTGCTAACAACAGCTAACTCTGCTGACACAACAGCTAACTCTGCTAACACAACAGCTAACTCTGCTAACAACAGCTAAGGACAGAGAAGAGGTGCAAGAAGGCTATGCTACGCTAAGCTAAGGACCAAAAGTCTCCAACACACCAAAGGCTAGCACATCTCCTTCCCATTCAAGAGAAGCTGTAGTAGAGTAGTAAGGTAAGCTTCCTTCATATCCACAAATGTTTAATTTGAAATTTCTACCTCAAGAAACCAAGGCTAGCCTGTGCTAACTTAACATAGCATGCTAAGTAGCAGCAGAGGGAGCAGCAGAGCAGCAGTCAGGAAGTGAAACAATGTTGTGATTTCCCGTGGAGAGCCCAGCCTCCTTGTGATTGGCTACCCAGAAAAAATTAAAAGTACACAGGCCTAGAAAGCATAAAACATAAAAAATTCAGAGAAAACCCAGAGGCCTTGACTGCAGATATATGCAACACAGGAGGAATTAGTAACCTACTACTGTACACGGACAGTACCGATGCATGGCATAAAGCTGTCTGTGCCCACTTTGACCATCACAAGAAGAGAGGCATATGCAGTGGGAGACAGATAGTCATCGAAGATGAAGACAAGGACAGCCCACCTCTCACTGTCAATGTCTACCACAATGGGACCATCATGTTTCAAGGCAATGAAGCCAGTTTCAGCTCTGTCCAAGAAAACTTCAACACCATCAAAGCTCTGGCAGAGACTGAGAAACAGAGACAAGAGACGATCAGCAGTGAGGAGGACAGCAACATCAACCCCACAGAGCAGCTACCAGGCGAAGAGCTGGAAGAGGAACAGCCTTTAGGAGACCGTTCAGGGCACATCAGCCAACTGGACAGCAGAGTGTCCCAGATGAGAGTCTGTCTCTGCAAGAAGTAGAGCTGGTGGAACTGAAGGAGCTACTGCTTTCCAAACAGACACCCACTGAATCCACACAGCAGCTAAAGGACAAGCTCAGCCAGGTAAGGAACAAGATGAAGTCCTCCATACGGGAGCTAAGAGGAGAGATCCAGGAACTGCAGCAGGACAGAGAAGCTCTGAGAACAGATCTCACTGCTGTAAGACAGGAGCTGCAGCAGGACAGACAGGCCATAGGCAGCGAACTCACTGCTGTAAGAGAGGAGCTGCAGCAGGACAGACAGGCCATAGGCAGCGAACTCACTGCTGTAAGACAGGAGCTACAGCAGGACAGACAGGCCATGGACAGAGAACTCACTGCTGTAAGACAGGAGCTGCAGCAGGACAGGCAGGCCATAGGCAGATAACTCACTGCTATACGACAGGAGCTGCAGCAGGACAGACAGGCCATAGGCAGAGAACTCACTGCTGTAAGACAGGAGCTGCAGCAGGACAGACAGGCCATGGACAGAGAACTCACTGCTGTAAGAGAGGAGCTGCAGCAGGACAGACAGGCCATGGACAGCCATCAACCATCACCATCAACAGCCCCTCTCAACCTGAACCACAGCCATCCACCTCCACCCTAACTAAGACCAGCCCATCACAACAACCTGCAGTAGTGCCCACCCCCTCCCCCACCGACCTACACACAGAGGCCACTACCAACAAGCCTAAAACATCTGGAGAGCAAAAGAAAACCAGTGATGCTGAGCTCATTATCCTTATAGATTCTAATGGGAAATTTGTGAATGAGGACCAGCTTTTCCCCAGACAAAACGTCACCATAATTCAAAGATACCGTCAGCACCTTTGCAAAGACATTAATAGATGTGGATTTAGGACGCAACCAAGGAACCCCCCCAGAACCAACAGATGGAGCAGCTTCCACCCAGCCGGCCTGCAGCTGCCACCACCTCACAGACCCAGCCCCCATCCCCCTCCACCACCTCACAAACCCAGCCCCCATCCCCCTCCACCACCTCACAAACCCAGCCCCCACCACCCTCCACCACCTCACAGACCCAGCCCCATCACCCTCCACCACCTCACAGACCCAGCCCCCACCACCCTGCACCACCTCACAGACCCAGCCCCCATCACCCTCCACCACCTTTACAGACCCAGCCCCCATCACCCTCCACCACCTCACAGACCCAACCCACATCACCCTCCACCACATCACAGACCCAGCCCCCATCCCCCTCCACCACCTCACAGTAAATAAAGAATAAAAGAAAATATGTAACTTAAATTAAGTAACTACTATTACTACGGTAGTCAAGGACAGCCCTACCTCTCATTTAATAAATTACTACTGTAGGTTTATCTCTTTTTTAAAACTGTATTTGTATTTGCCAACAATGAAGCCATTTACTGTCTTTCACGTGGAATATTCAGGGCCTTAACTCTTCATTGTTTGGATGTAAAAGTGAAACCCCTGAATTCAAAGACAACACCAAAGACACAGACATCATCATCCTCCAAAAGACCTAGTGTAGACCCGGCTCTGTCACTCACTGCCCCCCAAACTACAGAGAAATCATGCTGTCATCAGTCAAACTCCCTACTGTTAAAAGAGGGAGGGACTCAGGAGGGACTATTATCTGGTACAAAGAAGAAATATCAAAATTCATCACCCCTATAAAATATGAACGCTCACACATTTGGCTTAAAATAAAAGAAGACATCACTAACCCTCCAACAGACATATTTCTGTGTGCTGTATACATCCCCCCTAGTGACTCCCCATACTATGATGAAGACATCTTCCCCCTTCTCCATGAGCAGATCTGCAGCTTCCAGGCCCAGGGAAGTGTGCTAATCTGTGGGGACCTGAACGCACGTACTGGCTCTCTCCCTGAAATACTTTTTGCTCACCTCTTGGCAACAGCACCATTGATTACATGGTAACAGATATAGCCCCTTTCTCTCTGTGCATTCACAGTTAAACCACTGACCCCTCTGTCTGACCACAGCCAAATTACTGTATTTCTCAGAAGGTCAGTGACAAACAACACCACCCCCCACACACACACACACAGCCCAGTAAGCTGTTTAATATCAGGAAATCATACAGATGGGCCAAAAACAGCACAGAAGAGTTCCAGAAAGCAATCAGCTCACCCGAAATTCAAACACTACTAGATACCTTTCTGGACACCACATATGTACACAGTCAAGAAGGCATAAATAATGTAGTTAGACATGTCAATCACATCATCATGCAAACTGCAAAAAAATCACAATTGAAATTATTCAAAACTAAACCTAAGAATCCCAAAGATGATAGTTGGTTTGACAGAATGTAAAGAAATTAGACAAAATGTTCGGCGATTATCTAACCAAAAACACAGAGATCCAGGAAATGTAGACTCACGCCTTCTTTACTGTGCCAAACTTAAACACTACAAACGTACACTCAGAATCAAAAAAGCACAACACACACACAAACAGCTGACATTAATTGAGGAGTCCATAAACACAAACCAATTCTGGGAAAAATGGAAAAATCTTAAAAAATCCAAACCTGTAGAATTGGCGATACAGAATGGAGACATATGGGTTGGCCATTTTGAAATACTCTATGAGCTATTACCAAGGAACCCAGACCCAAATCAAAACCAAATAATAACCAAACTAAATGAACTAGAATCGGCTGTTAAAGACAACCAGAATCCTCTTGACTACCCCATTAATGAACAGGAACTAAAACCCCAAAAAGCCAGTGGGCTGGATGGCATCATGAACGAGATGCTGAAATACACAAGCCCACAATTCCAATTGGCCGTTCTAAAACTCTTTAATTTGATTCTGAGTGTAGGTTACTTCCCTGACATCTGGAATCATGGTCTCATCACACCAATATACAAATCTGGAGATAGATCTGACCCAAATAATTACCGAGGCATCTGTGTGAACAGTAATCTGGGGAAGCTCCTTTGTAGCATTATCAACTCCAGACTCATAAACTTCCTTACCAAACACAATGTCTTGAGTAAAACTCAAATTGGATTTGTACCAAAACACCGCACTTCAGATCATATTTACACCCTACACACCCTGATAGACAAACATGTTCACCAAAACACCAAACTTCATATCATATTTACACCCTACAGTATGGAGCTAAAAGAGTCTCAATAAAGATAAATGCACACACTACATTCACATATGCACACACAGGATTCATAAATACACACACAGGATACACAAATGCGCACAAAAATCACAAATACACACACAAAATTTAAAAAGCACAGAAGATTCACAAATGCATACAAAATTCATAAATGCACACAAAATTCATAAATGCACACAAAATTCAGAAATGCAAACAACATTTACAAATGCACACAAGATTCAGAAATGTATTTCTGATGCACACACAAATATATCTTGATTTACAAACTGCTTGCGGTCTGTGAACTTCATTGCATTTGTGTGTGAATTTTGAGACTGCCCTGACTTGGCTCGACACACAAATGCCTTTTTTTAAACAGGGAATGTTCTGCAACCAATCAGATATCTCCCTTGTTTTAGCCAATCACAAGAACGCACCCCACGTGGGGGATTGTTTACTTATAAGTTCACACAGCACTATATGAATGTGGGTGGAGTCATCCATTCTCGTAGTAATTCACGTAAAGTTTTGCTCAACTTTAGGAGCTCCACACAGTCTGACGAGAAAGCGGCAAACTCCATACCCAGTGAAAGTCACCGTTTCTCGGTTATTGGACGACCGGGGCTCGGGGCTGGAGCAGTACTGCCAGACCAGGGCCCTGGCAGTAAACACTCAAAAGACAAAGACAATGACTTTTCAAAAAAGATCCAGATCTCAAGGAACCACATACAGCTTCACATTAGGAAAACTAATAGAATTAGACCACTGTACACATTACAATTATTTAGGACTGAAAATAAGTTCCACTGGAAGATTTAACCCAGCGATAATGGAGCTGAGAGAGAAAGCATGCAGGGCATTCTATGCAATAAAAAGTAAAATCTACATTAAAATCCCAATTAGAATCTGGCTCAAATTATTTGAATCTGTAATAGAACCAATTCTCCTCTATGGTAGTGAGGTGTGGGGTCCTATTTCCTACCAGAATTCGGCCCATTTGGACAAAAACACAGTTGAAATCCACAGAAAAACCAACAACAACGCCTGCAGAGCTGAATTAGGCCAATTCCCATTATTCATCAAAATTCAAAAATGTGCAATCAAATATTGGCTACATCTAAAAAACAGTGACCCCCACTCCTATCAGCAGAAAGCCCTGCAATACCAACAAACCAGAGAGAGAGAGAGAGAGAGAGAGAGAGAGAGAGAGAGAGAGAGAGAGAGACAGAGAGAGAGAGAGAGAGAGAGAGAGATTTTTTATTTTTAAAGGAACTTTATTTTATCAATGTTCCTTCTCGTTATTTACAAAATAATCTCTTTTCAACCGACCAATAAATACGTACATACATAAACACTTAAATACATGACATCACCTCCTGAGAAAAGATGAGTTGGTCTCCTTCAACAGAGCACAACACATCACCATGGGCCCAGATCACATCCTTCATCTCTTTATAATAATTAAAGTCAATCCTGATTCTGGCTTTCACCATCCGAGTAAACAGCAGATTCACTTTAATATCAACAGAGTCATCCACCTTCCTCTTCCTGTTCACATACACAGCCATCTTTGATTGGCCCAAGATGAAGTTTAACAGCTGACATTTATGTTTAGCTAACTTACTGTACCTGAACCCCAGGATGAACATTTGTTTGGAGAAAACCTCCCCTACCTTACTGAACAGTTTCTCCAGCAACAAGAACAACGGCAGTAAGCGCACACACTCAGAATAACAATGAAACACAGTTTCTTTTTCATCACAATAAGGACATTTGTTACTAACACCAGGACTAATGACAGACAGAAAGGCGTTGACTGCCACTATCCCGTGTAACACTCTCCACTGGAGGTCAGCTACTCTTTTAGTTGATGGTGGTTTGTATAAACTCCTCCATGCAGGTTGGTCATCAACCGCCAAACCCAGATGTCCTCGCCACGGTGCGTCAATCCATTCATGATGTTTACACTTATTTAAAAACAGTACCATAATTTTATAAAAGGCATTCCCTTTTGCCTCTTTCAGGTCTAAAGTGCAGTGCTTTACATCCAAAAAACAACCAACATAATTATCAAGACTGGGACGGACACATAAATCAGGGAAAGAATCGTCAGATCGAGGTGTAATAAAACCAACATTATATTCCTCCAACATTATGGATTCATGTCCAGACAGATTGTACTTACAGTCACCAACAGTTTAGAGATTGTTCTGACTGATCTCACACCCAGAACAGCTGCCAAAGCAGCAGCATTGTTTAGTTTTGGGGGAGAGAGAGAGAGAGAGAGAGAGAGAGAGATGGAGAGAGAGAGAGACAGACAGGTAGAGAGAGATAAAGGTACACGGAGCTAAACACAGTCATTTGTAGACAGACAGGTAGAGAGAGAGACAGGTACACGGAGCTAAACACAGTCAGTAGTAGACAGACAGGTAGAGAGAGAGACAGGTACACTGAGCCTCAGAGCCACCACAGACACAATCCTCAGTCTCCAATCAAAAGATTTGAAACTAAATTAAAAGTCGAGTATACAGAACAATGGCAAAATGAAAATAAAATACAACACAAACTCCTTTGTTATCAATCCCTGAACACAGATATCCAATTGGCCGAATATCTTAAAACAAAAAATCCAAAAGAAATACGAAGTTTAACAAAATAGAGAGTCAGTGACCATGAGCTGGAAATTGAAAGAGGTACACTTTTAAAAGTGTGGAGACCAAGAGACGAACGAGACTGTACATACTGCCACCAGGATATCGAAACAGAATTACATTTCCTATGTACATGTCCGAAATATGAAGACTTAAGAACCAAATATTTCCAAAAATTTGAAAAACATATACAAGGCTTCACTAACTACACTGAGGACAAAAAGCTTCCTCTTTTATTAGGGGAAGATAAAAACACGGCATGGCTAGCAGCTAAATATGTCTTCTCCTGCCACAATACAAGGCTAAATAAATAGAGAATTATATATATCCATCCATCCATCCATCTTCGTCCGCTTATCCGGTGTGGGGTCGCGGGGGGAGCAGCTCCAGCAGGGGAACCCAAACTTCCCTTTCCCGAGCCACATTAACCAGGGGGATCCCGAGGCGTTCCCAGGCCAGGTTGGATATATAATCCCTCCACCTTGTCCTGGGTCTTCCCCGAGGCCTCCTCCCAGCTGGATGTGCCTGGAACACCTACCTAGGGAGGCGCCCAGGGGGCATCCTTATCAGATGCCCAAACCACCTCAACTGGCTCCTTTCGGCTCTACTCCGAGCTCCTCACAGATCCTGAGGAAACCCATTTCGACCGCTTGTACCCTGGATCTCGTTCTTTTGGACATGACCCAGCCTTCATGACCATAGGTGAGGGTAGGAACGAAAACTGAAAGGTAGATCGAGAGCCTTGCCTTCTGGCTCAGCTCTCTTTTCGTCACAAAGGTGAGATAAATTGAATGTAATACCGCACCCGCTGCGCCGATTCTCCGACCAATCTCCCGCTCCATTGTCCCCTCACTCGCGAACAAGACCCAAGGTATTTGAACTCCTTCACTTGGGGTAAGGACTCATTCCCTACCTGGAGTAGGCACTCCATCGGTTTCCTGCTGAGAACCATGGCCTCAGATTTAGAGGTGCTGATCCTCATCCCAGCCGCTTCACACTCGGCTGCGAACCGATCCAGTGAGTGCTGAAGGTCACAGGCTGATGATGCCATCAGGACCACATCATCTGCAAAGAGCAGCGATGAGATCCCCAGCCCACCGAACTGCAAACCCTCCCCACCCCGACTACGCCTTGATATCCTGTCCATAAATATTACAAACAGGATTGGTGAGAAAGCACAGCCCTGGCGGAGGCCAACCCTCACCTGAAACGAGTCCGACTTACTGCCGAGAACCCGGACACAGCTCTCACTTTGGTCGTACAGAGATTGGATGGCCCTGAGAAGAGACCCCCTCACCCCATACTCCCGCAGCACCTCCCACAGTATCTCCCGGGGGACCCGGTCATACGCCTTCTCCAAATCCACGAAACACACGTAGACCGGATGGGCATACTCCCAGGCTCCCTCCAGGATCCTTGCGAGACTGAAGATCTGGTCCATTGTTCCACGACCAGGACGGAATCTGCATTGTTCCTCTTCAATCTAAGGTTTGACTCTCGGCCGAACCCTCCTTTCCAGCACCTTGGAGTAGACTTTATCAGGGAGGCTGAGAAGTGTGATACCCCTGTAATTGGCACACACCCTCTGGTCCACCTTTTTCAAAAGGGGAACCACCACCCCGGTCTGCCACTCCTTTGGCACTGTCACAGACTTCCACGCAATGTTGAAGAGGCGTGTCAACCAAGACAGCCCCTCCACACCCAGAACCTTGAGCATTTCTGGACGGATCTCATCAATCCCAGGGGCTTTGCCACTGTGGAGTTGTTTGACTACATCAGTGACTTCCGCCTGGGAAATTGACAACAATCCCCCATCATCCTCCAGCTCTGCCTGTAACATAGAGAGCATATTAGTCAGATTCAGGAGTTCCTCAAAGTGCTCCTTCCACCGCCCTATTGCCTCCTCAGTTGAGGTCAACAGTGTCCAATCCTTACTGTACACAGCTTGGATGGTTCCCCGCTTCCCCCTCCTGAGCTGGTGAACGGTTTTCCAGAAGCACCTTGGTGCCGACCGAAAGTCCTCCATGTCTTCTCCAAACTTCTCCCACACCTGCTGCTTTGCCTCTTTCACGGCAGAGGCTTCAGCCCTTTGGGCCCTTCGGTACCCTGCAACTGCCTCTGGAGTCCTCTGGGATAACATATCCAGGAAAGACTCCTTCAGTCGGAAGGCTTCCCTGACCACCGGTGTCCACCACGGTGTTCGTGGGTTACCACCCCTTGAGGCACCTAAGACCCTAAGACCACAGCGCCTCACCGCAGCTTCAGCAATGGAAACTTTGAACATTGTCCACTCAGGTTCAATGCCCCCAGCCTCCACAGTGATGCACGAAAAGCTCCGCCGGAAGTGTGAGTTGAAAGTCTGTCGGACAGGGGCCTCCTCCAGACGTTCCCAATTTACCCGCACTACCCATTTTGGCTTACCAGGTCTGTCCAGAGTCTTCCCCCACCCCCTGACCCAACTCACCACCAGATGGTGATCGGTTGACAGCTCCGCCCCTCTCTTCACCCGAGTGTCCTAAACATATGGCCTCAGATCAGATGAAACGATTATAAAATTGGTCATTGACCTATGGCCTAGGGTGCTTTGGTACCAAGTACACTTATGAGCATCCCTATGTTCGAACATGGTGTTCGTTATAGACAATCCATGACTAGCACAGAAGTCCAACAACAAACAACCACTCTGGTTTAGATCAGGGAGGCCGTTCCTCCCAATCACGCCTCTCCATGTGTCTCCATCATTGCCCACGTGCACGTTGAAGTCCCCCAGCAGAACTATGGAGTCCCCCACTTGAGCCCCATGCAGGACTCCACTCAAGGTCTCCAAGAAGGCCGAATACTCCGAACTCTTGTTTGGTGCATATGCACAAACAACAGTCAGAGTTTTCCCCCCCCCACAACCCGCAGGCGTAGGGAGGCGACCCTCTCGTCCACCGGGGTAAACTCCAACGTAGCGGCGCTCAGCCGGGGGCTTGTGAGTATCCCCACACCCACCCGGCACCTCACACCCTGGGCAACTCCGGAGAAGAAAAGAGTCCAACCCCTATCCAGGAGTATGGTTCCAGAACCAAGACTGTGCGTAGAGGTAAGCCCCACCAGATCTAACTGGTAGCGCTCCACCTCCCGCACCAGTTCCGGCTCCTTCTCCCACAGAGAGGTGACATTCCACTTCCCCAGAGCCAGCGTCTGCTGCCCGGGCCTGGTCCGTCAAGGCCCCTGACCTTCACTGCCACCTGTGTGGCAGCGCACCCGCCCCCAGCGGTTCCTCCCACAGGTGGTGGGCCCCATGGGATGGAGAGATAGATGCCACGTAGCTTTTTTGGGCTGTGCCCGGCCGGGCTCCGTGGCAAACCCGGCCACCAGACGCTCGCTGACGAGCCCACCATCTGGGCCTGGCTCCAGACGGGGGCCCCGGGCTTCCTCTGGGCAGGGTCACTCTATCTCTTCCTCGGTCACTCATAGGGTTTTTGAACCATTCTTTGTCTGGCCCCTCACCTGAGACCACTTTGCCTTGGGAGACACTACCAGGAGCACAAAGCTCCAGACAACACAGTCCTCAGGTTCATAGGGACACACAAACCTCTCCACCACGATAAGGTGATGGTTCCCAGAGAGGTATATTTTTTATAATTATATAATCATATATATTATCATTTTTATTTTCCTATTATTTTGTTTATTTGTATTCTATTTTATATATATTATTGTTTCAACGTACCCTTTGAGGGACATGCACAGAATTTGTTTAATATCTGCATCTATATCATATTTATCCTGTTTACGT
Source organism: Sander lucioperca (assembly GCF_008315115.2). NCBI lineage: Eukaryota > Metazoa > Chordata > Actinopteri > Perciformes > Percidae > Sander > Sander lucioperca. The sequence continues at coordinate 45,911,226 of NC_050175.1, read as the reverse complement.
GTATTATTATATCAGATGTATTTACTCCTTGTTGTTGTTTATATGTATGTTTGTTCTTATGCTTTGGCAAAACAGATGTATTTTTTTGTCATGCCAATAAAGCAACATGAAAATGAAATTGAAAAATTGGGAGAGGGAGAGAGGGCGAGAGAGGGAGAGAGAGGGAGAGAGAGCGAGAGAGAGAAAGAGAGAGAGAGGGAGAGAGAAAGAGAGAGAGGGAAAGAGAGAGAGAGAGAGAGAGAGAGAGAAAGATGTTTAAGGATCCAATTTGTAAATCAGCCATTAAAAAGAAAAGAGCTGTCACAAAAACACACAACAATTATGTGGAGAAACACATTATACTTAGTCATCATCTTCAATGAGGTGAGCTCTGTCTTTAGTTTCTTGAGGCAGAAACCCATCATTATCGTTCCTCAGCCAGGCCACAGACCTGATAAACCCTCTCAGATCAGGGAAAAACTGCTCGGTCTCAACCGCCCTGAGCCGCTTAGTGTCCTGCAGGAACTTCTTCATCTTCTCCAGAGGATAGACCTTTTTCACAGCAGACATGTTGACTTGTCATAGTAGGAAAAGCACATCTGAGATTGATAACCTTAACGACGGCTCAGTTCCATAAAGTGTCCCAGTAAGCTATTTCAGTGAGTCAGCATGCACAATACCAGGGCCTCTGCTAAGTGGAATGCAGCCATCATTAATGGTTTTGAATACACCTGTGCTTTTCCTACTATGACATGTCAACATGTCTGCCATGAAAAAGGCCTATAAAGAGTTAACTCCTCTACTTGGGATGATGACCCCTCACATTCCTCCTCATCATCATCATCATCATCATCCTCATCATCATCACCGGATCCTCCAGCAGCTTTTTAGCTTTTGCATCACTCTGCTCTTTGTTAGAACTGTTTTTTCTTTTGCTGGATCTTTTAGTTATATCCATCTCTTCAGACATATTTTCAGCCAGAACATCATCAACTCCATTTATAACATTCTGACTGCAGCTTGTTTTATTGGCCTTGCCTTTCATTTCCCCTGTCCGTTTGTTAATTTCTGCTTTCTCATTAGTCTAGGTATTTCCTTCGTTAACATTTTTATTTCCAGACTCATTTAGTACAACATCTTTCTGAGAGAGAGAGAGACAGAGAGAGAGAGAGAGAGAGAGAGAGAGAGAGAGAGTTGATCTAGGGCAGTGGCGGGCTGTGTATTTTACAACTGGGCCGTCAGTACTATCCTACAGCAATTACATCACCTTTGAATAACCTCACCATGAAACCAGGACATTACTGTGTGGAATAACGTAATTTATCACAAGGCTCAACACCTAGAGACACCTAATACACTACTGCAGAGACATGAACACATGCTGACTGAAGCCATCACTTTAACGCAGTATGACAGGATGCTGCATCACATATAGTCAAAATTAATGGAATTACCAAAGTAACCAAAACAAACCGACAACAACCGGTTATATTTACTCATATGGTGGCCACAAAGCAATCAAAAACACAAGTAACACAATCAGCGATCAACAGGCCTCCCCACAAATTCCAGCCAAGCAGCAGGGGCTTAACACACAAGTCACCACACACAAAGGCACAGCGGCTACTGACACTGCTCAAATCTTTAACACCTAAAGCCAGCAGTAATAGCTAGTAAAATCATTTCACTAAAATGCAGAAAAATCCATTAAACGTACCAAAAGCTGCTCATCATGTAAAGAAAATGTACATCCACATTTCTTTCATTAACTTTACATCTAAAAATGTAAACGAACTTGCAGCGTATACAACATATAAAATACATATGAAATTGATAAATACATACATATTTATTTTAGAAATTAATATATATGCCTTCAATTATAAAAATATAATTTTCTGATTCTGACAATCTCTTGGCCAGCAGAGAAGGCCTTGCTGGCCCTGATGGCCCACCTCTGATCTACAGATCGAGTCATAACAATAAATATTCTGATTAATAGTGGATGGCTTTTGGTGAAATAACGTATAAATGATGAGGAAAATATAACTGAACATAGCAGAGAGCAGAACTGACTATGTGCGCATTTACACATTATTATCATTAGATGAGTGTCTCATAGAAAACAAATTATGCACAGTGCGAACAGGATTACGGCTGCCGGAGTCACTGCCACACTATCATTTACAGGAACTCAAAAATTCCCCCAAGAGCAAGCATTTGGTGCAACAGTGGACATTTCTCTGTAGAGAAACATCAACATTACATCACTCTCACACACACACACACATATATTGTGTTTGCACCGCAGGGACTAGGAAACAGCATTTTGAGGGACTTTTTGAACTTAGAGTCGGTACTCTTCCAGCACAAGAGAAACTTAGAGAAATAATTGGTCCAGCCATCAGTGTACGTCTCTGATCGATCACATGAGCCATGCAGCACCGGCAACTGACATTTTAAACAGCTAGCTAACTACTCTGCTGAAAGAGTAGATTAATGCTTCATCCACACACTCAACGTAGAAAGCACATTGCTTTGTGCTAAGCTAGGCTAAACCTGTGTTTACCAGCCTTAGTGGTCTGGACCTTTCTCTGAAAGGGAAAGAGGGAAAGAGGGAAGAATAGGATGTTTCTTAAAACCACGGACAGTTCCTTTAACATACAGATATATGTATGTCCAAACTACATCAAATATTAACAACAGGGAGGTTTCATTTTAGTTCCTGGAGATGTTCTCCTTTAAAACGTCTTACACAAATATCTCCTTTTTGTTCATTAGTGTTTGTACCTGAGAGTGTCCAGTCTCCAGAGAGGATCCTCCAGTCCAGCTGATAGTAGCTTCACTCCTGAGTCTCCTGGATGATTGTAGCTCAGGTCCAGCTCTCTCAGATGGGAGGGGTTGGAGCTCAGAGCTGAGACCAGAGAAGAACAGCCTTCCTCTGAGATCAGACAGCCTGACAGACTGCAAACACACAGAACAACACACAGGAACCCTCTGTCAACACGTGGAGCCATGTGTTTGTTTTATGTTTGTTTTTTTCCAGGTACATTTTGGTCCAGATTTATAATACATCTTTAAAATCATCTGAGGTATTTAAATATTCAACAACAAAAGGAAATAATGAAAACCCTCATGTAAAATAATCCTCTAATGTAAAATAATAAGTCTAATAACTACTGCCCAAGTTGACCGTATCAGTAGACACAAAGCGACACGTTAGCTGTTTATCAACTAAAGTTAATCAGAGTTTAAATGGTCATCAGTTGAATGGGTTAATAAATCCTGACCTGAGAGTCTCCAGTGTGCAGTGTGGACTCTTGAGTCCAACAGAGATCAGCTTCCCTCCTGAATCCTGCAGGGTGTTGTTACTCAGGTCCAGCTCTCTCAGACTAGAGGACTGGAAGCTGAGAACTGAGGACAGAGCTTCACAGCTTCTCTCTGACATTTGTGTTTAAATGTTGAGTCTAGACTTTTGTTATATAAGTATATTAAACCCTTTTCAGTTTAAATAATTTCTGTTTTATTCTAAACAAGTTGTAGATAACTAATCAAGACTGAATCAGGAATCAAAGTCAATATATTGAAATATAAAGGATTTCTAGATCTCAGCCACAGTTCATATTTCATGCTATATGATGTGTGATTATGAATAAAAACAAAATACTTTGTAAACATTGAAAGATTATCCGAAATTAGTCCTGACATGAGAAGGGCTGTTTAAATTAAATTAAGCTTAAAGTTTATAGAAATATCTCAAACTAAAGACAAATATGAACTTGATCTGACCTGAGAGTCTCCAGTGTGCTGTGTGGACTCTTCAGTCCAACAGAGATCAGCTTCACTCCTGAATCCTGCAGGTTGTTGATACTCAGGTCCAGCTCTCTCAGACTAGAGGACTGGGAGCTGAGAACTGAGGACAGAGCTTCACAGCTTCTCTCTGACAGATTACAGCCACTCAGTCTGGAGAGACAACAGGATGGAAACAAGTTATTTATATTTAACTTCTGTTGAAAGATATCAGAGAGTATTTATTGATGAATACATCCCACTTACAGAGCTTTGTTGGAGGCTTTGACCACTGGCAGCAGCCTCAGAAGAGCCTCCTCTGAAGCAGAGTATTTCTTCAGGTCAAACATGTCCAGATTTTCTTGAGAGTAAGATGAAGACCAGAGCTGACCACTCAGCAGGAGACAGTTTGTCTGTGGAGAGACAATCTGCTCTCATGTACTGTTGGATCAGCTCCACTAGAGAACGATCATTCAGTTCATTCAGACAGTGGAACAGATTGATGCATCTCTCTGGAGATAGATCATCATCCATCTTCTCCTCCCCATCCATCTTCTCATCCCCATTGATTTTCTTCTGGATGTACTCCACTGTTTCCTGATTTGTCTCTGAGCTACTTCCTGTCTGTTTCATCAGGCCTGGTAGGAGATTCTGATTGGTCTGCAGTGAAAGACCCACGAGGAAACGGAGGAACAAGTCCAGGTGTCCATTTGGACTCTGTAAGGCCTCGTCCACAGCACTCCGGTAGAACTGTTTTGATGTTTGTTCTTCTGACAGCAGGTTGATTCCAGAGTTGGTGAATGTCAGATGGACATGAAGAGCAGCCAGAAACTCCTGAACACTCAGATGGATGAAGCAGAACACCTTATTCTGGTACAGTCTTCTCTCCTCTTTAAAGATCTGTGTGAACACTCCTGAGTACACTGAGGCTGCTCTGATATCGATGCCACAATCTCTCAGGTCTGATTCATAGAAGATCAGGTTGCCTTTCTGCAGCTGCTCAAAAGCCAGTTTTCCTAAAGACTCAATCACCTTCCTGTTCTCTTCACTCCAGTGATCTGTCTCAGCTCCTCCATTATACTTGATGTTCTTCACTTTGGACTGAACCACCAGGAAGTGGATATACATCTCAGTCAGTGTCTTGGGCAGCTCTTCTCCCTCTCCGGTCTTCAACATGTCCTCCAGAACTGTAGCAGTGATCCAGCAGAAGACTGGGATGTGGCACATGATGTGGAGGCTTCGGGATGTCTTGATGTGGAAGATGATTCTGCTGGCCTGCTTCTCATCTGTGAATCTCTTCCTGAAGTACTCCTCCTTCTGTGGGTCGGTGAACCCTCTGACCTCTGTCACCATGTCAACACACTCAGGAGGGATCTGATTGGCTGCAGGAGGTCGTGTGGTTATCCAGAGCCGAGCAGAGGGAAGCAGTTTCCCCCTGATGAGGTTTGTCAGCAGCACACCCACTGAGGTGGACTCTGTTACATCAGTCAGGATTTTAGTATTGATGAAGTCCAGAGGAAGTCGACACTCATCCAGACCGTCAAAGATGAACACAACCGGGAACTCTTCAAAACTGTAGATTCCAGCTTCTTTGGTTTCACTAAAGAACAAATGAACAAGTTCCACCAAGCTGTACTTTTCCTCTTTCAGAACATTCAGCTCTCTGAAGGTGAATGGAAATGTGAACTGGATATCCTGGTTGGCTTTGTCTTCAGCCCAGTCCAGAGTGAACTTCTGTGTTAAGACTGTTTTCCCGATGCCAGCCACTCCCTTTGTCATCACTGTTCTGATTGGTTCATCTCTTCCAGGTAGGGTTTTAAAGATGTTTTCTTGTCTGATTATTGTTTCTGGTCTGTCTGGTTTCCTGGATGCAGTTTCAATCTGTCTGACCTCATGTTCAACAATGACCTCTGCAGTCCCTCCCTTTGTGATGTAGATCTCTGTGAACATCTGATTCAGAAGGGTTTTGTTTCCTGCTTTAGCAATCCCCTCAAACACACGCTGGAATGTCTTATGTAATTTCATTTTGACTTTTCGCTGGCACGCATCAAGAATCTCTGAATGAATAAAACAATGAAATTAATGAGGCGTTGTTTTGGTGAATGTGAGTGTGCACATTTCTGTATTCATGAAGCCCATTTGACGACAAGGTCCTGAATATGTTAACTATTGTAAAATGACTTAGTATTCCTCAAAAACAACTGATGCGTTGGGTGTCTCAGTCATACATCTATGAACGCTTCATTATCCAAATAAACCAGAAGGTATATGACTTAATTACAGAGGGAATTAATATTGCCCAAGCTGTATCTTACAATGACATCAGTGTGTAACAATTTTAACTAGCAGAATAAACAAAAACAGTTTGACTTTGTTTCATCATCGGAGACACTTTTAATTTATTTCTCTGGGGATGTTTGGTAGCTTGTTCTGTTGTTTTCAACACAACATACTGTATGTATCTTTGTAGATAAGAGGGAGACATTGGTAACCAAGCTAATGTATGTTGAAGACTGATATATACATGATATATACTTTGTTACATAATTTTTTTTAAATTCATAATGATTATGACTTACCTGCAGGTACTGAGATGTTTGATACATTCTTGTGATTCATCTTCACTAAAACTATTCTGGTCACTTCCTTAATGTTTTTACTGTAGGTCTTCAACATCCTATCCACTGTGTTCACCCTGTTCACATTCTCCAGTTCACACTTTGGGATTGCTGGGAAGTCTCCAAGGGCCCCTTCCTGCTGTAGGAACCACTGGAATGTTTCAAAGTCCTCAGCTCCCAAGTCTTTTAAAGTTCTTAAGACAACTTCTTGAGGCGTCTCCATGTTTTGACCCTGCAAAGAATCATTAGATACCAAAAAGAATTTTTTTTTGGGAGTTTAAAAATACTTGGATTATCAAATCAGACCAGAGGCCTCTACTACGAAGCAAGATCAACATGTCCTGGATTTATTTCAGTTACCCGGCTTCACCTAACCTAACAACCGCGGTCTGGCATAAGCTGAGTCACGACGGTGGTTAACAACTAGTTCAATCAACCCAGCGTTTCCCAATCCAGCGACGCATAAAAGAGGCGGTGTTTGCACAGCACGACCAATCATAATAGTATATCCCTTTATTTTAACCGTTTTTATTATATATACATATATTATTTTAATTCATTCATTATTTTAAAAAGTTAATCATACAATATAATAATACATTTATTTTATATTTTTTGCATAAATACAGTTAATCTGAATTATATTAAACATTAAAAACTATATTTCTTATGAATTATTTTCTGGACTTTGGACCCAGGCGCCCCCTACTGGGGACACACAGAAACAACAGACACTGTCAAGACAGACACACAGAGACACACACACACACACACATACACGTACACACACACACGCACACACACACACAGACATACACACACACACACACAGACACAGAAACACAGACACACACACACACACACACACACACCTACAGAGACAAGCATACACACACACACACACACACAGACAAACACACACACACACACACACACACAGACACACACACACACACACACACAGACACAAACACGTACACAGACATAGACAGACACACACAGACAAACCCACATACAAACACACACACACACAAACACACAGACACAGACATGCACACACACACACACACACACACACACACACACACACACACACACACAAGCCAAAAACTGTCATTCATTATCATTCTGGGAGAACAGGAACATTGGAAAGACTCCAGGACTAATGTCATCTTTCTGTCCTCTAATGGAGACAAGACTACATTATGACAATCAATCTCACCTTTCTGTCCTGTGTATCGAATGTAAAAACAGGATTTAAAGTGGAGCTTTTGCATGAGTCTTTGAGGAGAAACTCTGTTTTACAGACCTGTCCATTAAGTCAACTATCCATTAGTCGATAAAATGGTTTGAGTGTTAGTCAACTAAGAATTTCTTTAATTAAAAGAGAGCAGATCTGGGCTCAGGTCCCTGATGTAAAAGCATTCTTACTGCATTATATTCTATATATTTACATTTTTAAATGTTACCTGCCTCCTGAGTTTTGTGTTCTCCTTCAAATTAAACAAGGATGTTTGTAGGAGCCTTTATGTTATGTTAGTCATTTATGTTTTGCTAATTGGCATATAACAATTTCCTTTACCATTCTCACCTTCTCTCTCTTGCTCTCTGCAGCATTTTTTGGAAGTGGATTTTGCACTGTTGTATTTTTTTCTTGTGTAAAAGTAAATAGTTAAACTTTTATCTTGTGGTCCTGTGGATTTTTTAAGTGGATTATTTCTGTGGAAACCTACAACATTTTGTAACTTAAAGTTGTGCATATTGTAGAAATATTTTATTAACAACATGTGTGTATGTGCTCGTTGCAAAAGAGCTGTGTTAGTCATTGAGGAAGTAGTTAAAAGTACTCCGGGTGCAACACTAGTTCCTGTTGGAGGAGTGCCAGCTCATAGTGATGCAGTTCTATATTTGTTGATTTAGTTAGAGAATACAAGAGCTGAGTCTTGTTGTCTCCACATCAGTCTTGTCAGTGAATACAACAACCGACACTAACTGCTGCAGACAGCTTTCTGATCTTCAACACAAGAGTCCTTAACACTTTCTCAGGAAATAAGAAGTGAAGAAGAAACATATTTAACATTACAGAGCCAGAAACTAACCCTGAAGAGCCCAAAGACTAACATGTTGTTAAAGTACCAAACGGCCACTTACAGTTTCTTCAAACAGTCCAAAGAGTTGATGAAGAAGAGGGTCACTCTCCACCTGGAGAGAAATCACAAAAAGACCAAAAATGAAACAATTAAAGAATATTTTAGGATCTATAAGACAGAAATAAAGGATCTCTAAGACAGAAATAAAGGATCTATAAGATAGAAATAAAGGATCTATAAGACAGAAATAAAGGATCTATAAGATAGAAATAAAGGATCTATAAGACAGAAATAAAGGATCTATAAGATAGAAATAAAGGATCTATAAGACAGTAACACTCCCAGATACCCACACAACATGGCGGTGGATCTTTGTTTGAATTAACCACAAGTCCAGTTGTGTTGGTTTCTCTGCAGCTTTCTGCTCTTAAACTAAACTAACCACAGCTGGAGTTCACCAGTCAAACATTACAGAAATTATATATATATATATATATGAACGTTACAGACATTAGAGTTAAATTACCTTCAGCTGAAGCTCCACACGGAGAGAGAAAACTGCGTCACAAACTCTGTAAAGAGAAAGTAAACTTTAAACAGGAAACAAGAGGAACGGCACAGAGAAGAGCAGCATTACCTAATCTAGCAATACACAGACTGCATGTTTTTTTCTGGGTCAAAATTTTAAATGAAAACTTTTTTTTCAACCTTTTCTTGTTCTTTTTCACCACGTTTTTGTAGATTTTTCCAACATTTTTGTCACTTTTTTCCAACGTTCTTTTGTAATTTTTCAAATTAAATTGAATTAAATAAAACACCCACATTCATTAAAAGTAGTGAACTGATCATTTATTTGACCTGTGAAGAGTAACGGTTGTATGGAACCATACACGTTAGTTTCTTTGACAATTTCGTTGAAAGAAACCCAAATTTCTGATATAAAAACTTTTTTAAAAAATGGGTCATATTTGACCCGAGGACATCAGGAGGGTTAAGGAGAAGGTGACAAATGACTCAACACAGGATCCTTTAGAAAAGAGTCCTCAGGGTCTAGTCCACCTTAAACCTGGCCAGCTTCCTAAGGCAATGGTCCTAAGTCGACCAATCAGCACGTACCTGAGACGGAATGTCTGATGGGTGATACAGGCGGATGTGTCTCCCAGCAGGAAGCCGGCCAGGTACGCGGCCGCCACCATGAAGCAGCAGCGGGACAGGAAGCTGACCGGCCTCTCGGGGTATCTGAAGTGCCGCAGCTCCAACAGGAAGCTGAACACAGTGAACAGCGAGCTGACGCAGCTCAGCGCCGAGCAGACGCCCATGCAGCGCCGCAGAAACTTTACCTCCGCCGCGCCATCAGCCCGCCGTGGGTGGAGGCATCGCAGGGGGCGAAAAACCAGAGCAGATAACACTCAGAAAACTTGAAGACAAAACTTACGAAAGAAGTCCAACCGTTGGCGTTACTTACAGGGGGGGGGGGGAGGGGTTACAACCCCCCAAAAAAACTAGAATTTCCTTCACATAAAGACTTATGTCATAACACACACACACACACAGACACACACACACACACACACACACACACACACACAGACACACACACACACACACACACACACACAGACACACACACACAGACACAGATACACAATACATACATCTATCTATAAATTTCAGGAACGTCTGTTTGTCTGTGTGTGTCTGTCTGTCTGTGTGTCTGTCTGTCTGTCTGTCTGTGTGTCGGTCTGTCTGTCTGTCTGTGTGTGTGTGTGTGTGTTATGCTCATATCTCTTGAACTGTTAGTCTGATTGATTTCAAACTTGACAGGTGTCTTGCTACGGTCAGGGGTAAGTGCAGTGTGAAGTTTGACGTTGTTTGGATTAGGAATGCAAAATATATCGTTTAATGTATATTGGTAAAAGAAACACACATTGGCTTTTGCGGCTCTAGCCTCTGGCCCCCCCCCCCCCCCCCTCACACCCTGCACACTGACTGATCTCAGCACAGGACCAGAGACAGAGAGGGTCGAAGAAAGCAGCGGAGCTTTGGCAGCTAAAATGTGAAATACACCTCAGACCCACAAAAATGTGCAAAGTAGCCTTTGACTCTTTTCCTGCTTCCAACATTATAGCTACATGATTGCTGGATATACCAAACTTACTTTTCTTCACTTTCCTGGAGCACAAGCAGATAGCTGAAAGGAACATCGCGACTGTTGTGTGGAATAAGGTTGGCGAAAAGAAGGTGCTACGCCTTTCCATGTCTACTTTTTCGCTAAGAGGAAACTCAACAAAAAGCCATTTGCCAACACTAAATATCAAACAAAAGCCAGACACTATATGGTATTAAGTTGCTGTGAGCTGCAGCTAAGGGTGAATTAAGTCATAATCTTGAATATCGAAGTAAAAAATGGAATCATCAATACTGCCACGCCCCCGTGTCACATCCGGTCAGCTTGTCATGCGGAAAAACACACACTAGTTGAAGTGCTGCGAGTCAGTCAACCTCCTGTAATGCAGCAGATTAATGGCATATTTCAAGAGAATCATTCAAATTGGTATATAAGCATGACATTTGGCACAGATACTCTCTAAGGGTCACTTTTTGGGAAAAAGGCGTTGGCCACCCAAATATTCAACATGGCGGCCATTTTTTCAAGATGGCCGCTATTTCTGTCAAATGCTCATTATGTCAATCGTTCAAACAGTGATGTAGGCATAACATTTTGTGAGAATACTCTCTTAAGAATGTTCTTTTGGAAAACAGTGCTTGTCCCTCAAAAATTCAAGACGGCAACCATTTTTCAAGATGGCCAACATTTCTCTTGAATCCTTACATCAATTTTTCAAATGGTGATGCTATCATCAAATTTGGTACAAATATTCTTCAAGGAACATTCTCATGGAAAAAGGTGTGTGCCACTCAAAAATTCAAGATGGCGACCATTTTCAAGATGGCCACCATTTCTGTCAGAGCTCAATTTAATGTGTTAAGGAAGGTTTTGTTTAATAGAGTGAACGTCATTACACAACCAGGGCACACTGGTGACTTCACTGCTGTGGAACTCAGCATGGAGTTCAGTGTCAGCTGATCTAGTTTTACTTACACTGTAGTTCTTGACTAGTAGTAATAGTGTAGCTAAGTTTAGTGTCCCAAATGCTGTTTAACAGCCCCACCTGAATTGACAGGTTGTGCCAACGCGGGAGAGCTGAGCCAAGGGTAAGCGGGGCATACATGACTTGTTCATGTATGCTTACCTGGAAGGTGTACAGATCACACCAAACTTAAATGGCACTGGATGAATGATCGGGCTGGGTGTAGGTGACCCGAACCTAGTTGTATTGTATTAGTTCAGTACACAAATGGAAGGTCCATAGTACATTGAAAATGACAATATTTACAAACATATAGCAATACATATACAGTGAAAATCATATGAATTAATAGGTCAACAACCTTCACCTGTAATTTGGAGTTATGGCGCCCTCTGGTGGACATCAACAGGATATACTATATACTATATTCCTTTATTCTAATCATTTACATTTTATGCAAACATGTTATTTTAATGAATTATTTTAAAATACATAATCAATGAATTAATATTTCAGAAACATTTATTTATTTATTTATATATTATAAACAATCAATATTTCGAGAAAATAGGCAAATATTTTGAGAATGAAAAGTTGGAACAGTTTAGAACAAAGAACAGGCTCACACACACACACACACACACACACACACACACACACACACACACACACACACACACACACACGCACACACATACAGACACACACAAGACACACAGACAGACAGGCAGACAGACAGACAGACAGACAGACAGATAGACAGGCAGACAGGCAGACAGACAGACAGACAGACAGACAGACAGACAGGCAGACAGGCAGACAGACAGACCTTCACCACCAACATATTAATGTGGGAGTGAATCAAACCTCCAACAGACCCAATCAAACAGCGGTTCTGTCCCATTGATGACATGTTACTGCAGTAAAAGTTCAGTTCATTCATTAGTTCATAACAGTAACCTGAAAGATTTCTGTAGAATTTAGAATGTATTTATTTAAACAGGGACAATGCTCAAGTTAACATAACCTTGTATAAAAACATCGAGAGATGCATTGTACCGGGTTGTAGCACAAGTGATATTTTCCTCCCGTAGTCCCTCAGCAGGTCAGTAAAATATTAAAAATTCCACGCAAGTGAAATACAAAACATCAAAATATACAATTTTTACAACCACAGTCACACTTAATTTACAATGTAAGTGTGATCCTGTACAGACTCAACTGATCAGCAGTGAGAAACAGGAGGAGACTCTCCGTCCTACAGAGAACACAGAGACACTGAGGAACCAGGAGACCCAAACCCAAACCCAGGATAGAGAGGCTGAGTGAATGTGGTGTTAAAGGTGTAGAGGTGGATCAGTGAGTCAGAGGAGACTGTGTAGAAGGACAGAGAGCCAGCAGGACAGTCCACATAGACTGCTACTCTACCAGAGACAGAGGAGGAGGAGATGGATGTTACTCTCTTATTGTGATAGACAGAGTAACGACCATCATAGCAGAACAGACTCCAGGACTGATCATTACGTCCAAACACACAGTCATCACTGTCTCCTCTCCTCCTGATTCCTCTGTAACTCACTGATATATAAACATCTCCTCTCCTCTCAACCTCCCAGTAACAGCGACCAGTCAGACCATCTCTACACAGCAGCTGATACCAGTAGTCAAACCTCTCTGGATGATCAGGATATGGCTGATCCTCCCTCACTAATGTCACCTTCCTGTTGTTGTCAGACAGTTTGAGGTCTCTGTTCACTGTGTTTGTGTCCAGTGTGAGTTCACAGGAATCTGACGGAGAGAAGGAGACACAACACAGCTGCAGTTATTAACCAATCAGCACTTTGATGATGACATCAGACGGTTGAATGAGTGATGTCACAGTTTGATGAATGAAATTAAAAACAGACTTACACCTCCATGGACCTGGTGTCAACCATCTGACTCCAGCAGGCTCAACCCTGAAAGGAGGAGGGGGGGGGGGGGGGGGGCATTACATCACTCTCACACACACAGCTTCATCCTCATCACATGTAGGGTTGGAATTTACTCATTTTGTATTCATATTTGGGCTGTCAACCAATTACAATAGTTAATTCAGTTTAACAGACAGTATGACACTAATTTGTACTTGCAATATAAAAGCAAATTGGAGAGAAAGAGAGAGAGAGAGGTAGAGAGAAGTACACACAACAGCTAACTCTGCTAACAACAGCAAACCCTGCTAACAACAGCTAACTCTGCTAACACAACAGCTAACTCTGCTAACACAACAACTAACCCTGCTAACAACAGCTAACTCTGCTAACAACAGCAAACCCTGCTAACAACAGCTAACTCTGCTAACACAACAGCTAACTCTGCTAACACAACAACTAACCCTGCTAACAACAGCTAACTCTGCTAACACAACAGCTAACTCTGCTAACAACAGCTAACTCTGCTAACACAACAACTAACCCTGCTAACAACAGCTAACTCTGCTACCACAACAGCTAACTCTGCTAACAACAGCTAACTCTGCTAACACAAAAGCTAACTCTGCTAACACAACAGCTAACTCTGCTAACAACAACTAACTCTGCTAACACAACAGCTAACTCTGCTAACACAAAAGCTAACTCTGCTAAGAACAGCTAACTCTGCTGACACAACAGCTAACTCTGCTAACAAAAGCAAACTGCTAAAACAAGAGCTAACTCTACTAACAACAGCTAACTCTGCTAATACAACAGCTAACTCTGCTAACACAACAGCTAACTCTGCTGACAAAAGCTAACTCTGCTAACACAACCGCTAACTCTGTTAACACGACAGCTAACTCTGCTAACACGACAGGTAACTCTGCTAACACAACAGCTAACCCTGCTAACAACAGCTAACTCTACTAACAACAGCTAACTCTGCTAACACGACAGCTAACTCTGTTAAGAACAGCTAACTCTGCTAACACAACAGCTAACTCTGCTAACACAAAAGCTAACTCTGCTAACAACAGCTAACTCTGCTGACAAAAGCTAACTCAGCTAAACAACCGCTAACTCTGCTAACACAACAGCTAACTCTGCTAACACAACAGCTAACTCTGCTAACACAACAGCTAATCCTGCTAACAACAGCTAACTCTGCTAACACGACAGCTAACTCTGTTAAGAACAGCTAACTCTGCTAACACGACAGCTAACTCTGCTAACACAACAGCTAACTCTGCTAACAACAGCTAAGGACAGAGAACAGAGCTCACTGCTGTAAGAGAGGAGCTGCACCTGAGAGAGCAAACCATCCTCAGCCTCAAGGAGCAGCTCCACAGTCTGAGAGCCTGCCAACACCAAACACAACTCTCCATCACCATCAACAGCCCCCCTCAACCTGAACCACAGCCATCCACCACCTCTCTAACTAAGACCAGCCCATCACAACAACCTGCAGTAATGCCCACCCCCTCCCCCACCGACCCACATACAGAGGCCACTACCAACAAGCCTAAAACATCTGGAGAGCAAAAGAAAACCAGCGATGCTGAGATTATTATCCGTATAGATTCTAATGGGAAATTTGTAAATAAGGACCAGCTTTTCCCCAGACAAAAAGTCACCAAAATCCAATGCCTCAGTACTGACAATGCCCTCCAGCTGCTCACTGAGCCCATCCTGGGTCAGCCTAGCCACATCATCATCCACACAGGTACTAATGACCTGAGACTACAGCAGGAGAGGGTAGCAGAGTATGTGAAGAGAGTAGCAGAGAGGGCTACACAACAGCTAACTCTGCTAACACAACAACTAACCCTGCTAACAACAGCTAACTCTGCTAACACAACAGCTAACTCTGCTAACAACAGCTAACTCTGCTAACACAAAAGCTAACTCTGCTAACACAACAGCTAACTCTGCTAACAACAACTAACTCTGCTAACACAACAGCTAACTCTGCTAACACAAAAGCTAACTCTGCTAAGAACAGCTAACTCTGCTGACACAACAGCTAACTCTGCTAACAAAAGCAAACTGCTAAAACAAGAGCTAACTCTACTAACAACAGCTAACTCTGCTAACAACAACTAAGTCTGCTAATACAACAGCTAACTCTGCTAACACAACAGCTAACTCTGCTGACAAAAGCTAACTCTGCTAACACAACCGCTAACTCTGTTAACACGACAGCTAACTCTGCTAACACGACAGGTAACTCTGCTAACACAACAGCTAACCCTGCTAACAACAGCTAACTCTACTAACAACAGCTAACTCTGCTAACACGACAGCTAACTCTGTTAAGAACAGCTAACTCTGCTAACACAACAGCTAACTCTGCTAACACAAAAGCTAACTCTGCTAACAACAGCTAACTCTGCTGACAAAAGCTAACTCAGCTAAACAACCGCTAACTCTGCTAACACAACAGCTAACTCTGCTAACACAACAGCTAACTCTGCTAACACAACAGCTAATCCTGCTAACAACAGCTAACTCTGCTAACACGACAGCTAACTCTGTTAAGAACAGCTAACTCTGCTAACACGACAGCTAACTCTGCTAACACAACAGCTAACTCTGCTAACAACAGCTAAGGACAGAGAACAGAGCTCACTGCTGTAAGAGAGGAGCTGCACCTGAGAGAGCAAACCATCCTCAGCCTCAAGGAGCAGCTCCACAGTCTGAGAGCCTGCCAACACCAAACACAACTCTCCATCACCATCAACAGCCCCCCTCAACCTGAACCACAGCCATCCACCACCTCTCTAACTAAGACCAGCCCATCACAACAACCTGCAGTAATGCCCACCCCCTCCCCCACCGACCCACATACAGAGGCCACTACCAACAAGCCTAAAACATCTGGAGAGCAAAAGAAAACCAGCGATGCTGAGATTATTATCCGTATAGATTCTAATGGGAAATTTGTAAATAAGGACCAGCTTTTCCCCAGACAAAAAGTCACCAAAATCCAATGCCTCAGTACTGACAATGCCCTCCAGCTGCTCACTGAGCCCATCCTGGGTCAGCCTAGCCACATCATCATCCACACAGGTACTAATGACCTGAGACTACAGCAGGAGAGGGCAGCAGAGTCTGTGAAGAGAGTAGCACAGAGGGCTACACAGACCTTCCCCTCATCAAAAATCATAATCTCAACCATCCTCCCACAAAGAGACTTCCATGCTGACACCATCCACCGGATAAATGCTGAAATCTCACGTGGATGTGCCCTCATGCCAAATGTCCACCTGACCCACCACCCTACCCTCAACATCCACAGCCTTTACGACAATGTCCACCTCCGCAAAGATACCGTCAGCACCTTTGCAAAGACATTAAAAGATGTGGCTTTAGGACGCAACCAAAGGAACCCCCCCCCCCAGAACCAACAGACAGAGCAGCTTCCACCCAGCCGGCCTGTATTATATATTATATATTGTATATTGTATTTGCCAACAATGAAGTGAGTTACTGTCTCCATTTGGAACATTCAGGGCCTTAACTCTTCATTGTTTGGATGTAAAAGTGAAACCCCTGAATTAAAAGACAACACCAAAGACACAGATATCATCATCCTCCAAGAGACCTGGTGTAGACCTGGCTCTGTCCCTCACTGTCCCCCAAACTACAGAGAAATCATTCTGTCATCAGTCAAACTCCCTACTGTATGAATGCTCACACATTTGGTTAAAAATAAAACAAGACATCACTAACCCTCCAACAGACATATTCCTGTGTGCTGTATACATTCCTCCTAGTCACTCCCCAAACTATGATGAAGACAACTTCCCCCTTCTCCATGAGCAGATCTGCAGCTTCCAGGCCCAGGGAAGTGTGGACACAATTATCCACAAAACAGAATTAATCTTCCACGTTCCAACTCTGACACCCAGATCAATAAGAACGGCAGAGAGTTACTGCAGCTCTGTCAAAGCCTGGGTCTCTACATCGTCAACGGTAGGTTACGAGGAGACTCTTTAGGTAGAAATACTTTTTGCTCACCTCTTGGCAACAGCACCGTTGATTACATGGTAACAGATATAGGCCCTTTTTCTCTCAGTGCATTCACAGTTAAACCACTGACCCTTCTGTCTGACCACAGCCAAATTACTGTGTTTCTCAGAAGGTCACTGACCAACAACACCACCCCCCCACAGCCCAGTAAGCTGTTTAATATCAGGAAATCATACAGATGGGCCGAAAACAGCACAGAAGAGTTCCAGAAAGCAATCAGCTCACCCCAAATTCAAACACTACTAGATATCTTTCTGTCTCTCAATCACATCATTATGCAAACTGCTAAAAAATCTGAATCCAAACTATCCAAAAATAAAAGAATCCCAAAGATGATAATTGGTTTGAAAAAGAAGGTAAAGAAATTAGACAAAATGTTAGGCGATTATCTAACCAAAAACACAGAGATCCAGGAAATGTAGACTTATGCCTTCTTTACTGTGCCACACTTAAACACTACAAATGTACACTCAGAATGAAAAAAGCACAACACACACACACACACACACACACACACACACACACACACACACAAACAACTGAAATTAATTGAGGAGTCTATAAACACAAACCAATTCTGGGAAAAATGGAAAAGTCTTAAAAAATCCAAACCTGTAGAATTGGCAATACAGAATGGAGACATATGGGTTGGCCATTTTGAAACACTCTATGAGCTATTACCAAGGAACCCAAACCCAAATCAAAACCAAATAATAACCTGAATGAACTAGAATTGGCTGTAAAAGACAACCAGAATCCTCTCTACTCCCCTATTAATCAACAGGAACTAAGAGACAAACTCCGGGCACTAAAACCCCAAAAAGCCAGTGGGCTCGATGGCATCATGAATGAGATGCTGAAATACACAAGCCCACAATTCCAATTCCAATGTTACTTTATACCGTTTTTTTGTCCAGCCTTGGTTGCACCGGATTGTTGTGGTCTGCAGAAGCGCAGAGAACTTTCCCTTTTTAAATGAATATTCTGATGGCTTGTGGGTGAAATAATGGAAAAATAAGGAGGAAAATATAACTGAACATAGCAGAGAGCAGAACAGACTATGTGTGCATTTACACATTGTTTTCATTAGATGAGTGTCTCATAGAAAAGAATGTACGCAGAGTGCGAACAAGATTACGGCTGCCGGCGCCACTGCCACACTATCATTTACAGAGACCCAACAATTCCCCCAACAGCAAGCAATTGGTGCAACAGTGGACCTTTCTCTGAAGAGAAACATCAACATTACATCACTCTCACACACATATATTGTTTTTGCACCGCAGCGACACAAGAAAGTGCGTCTTGAAGGACTTTTTGAACATAGAGTCGGTACTCTCCCAGGACAAGAGGAACTTAGCTAAATAATTGGCCAGACATCAGTGTAGGTCTAAGATTGATCACATGAGCCATGCAGCAGCGGCAACTGACATTTTAAGCCTCTAGCTAACGAGTCTGCTGAAAGAGTACATTAATACTTCATCCACACACTCTTCTCGCAGCGTAGAAAGCACATGACTTTGTGCTGAGCTAGGCTAAACCTGTCCTCGACCTTTCTCTGTCGAGATTAAACTGATTTGATCTCGGGAAAGAGGGGGAAAAAGGAACAGTTCCTTTAACATAGAGCGATGTGTCGAAAGTACATTGATTATTAACAAAAGGAAGTTATCATTTTAGTTCCTGGAGATGTTCTCCTTTAAAACCTCCTACACAAATATCTCCTTTTTGTTCATTAGTGTTTGTACCTGAGAGTGTCCAGTTTCCAGAGAGGATCCTTCAGTCCCACTGACAGTAGCTTTACTCCTGAGTGTCCTGGATGATTGTAGCTCAGGTCCAGCTCTCTCAGATGGGAGGGGTTGGAGCTCAGAGCTGAGACCAGAGAAGAACAGCCTTCCACAGAGATCAGACAGCCTGACAGACTGCAAACACACAAAACAACACACAGGAACCCTCTGTCAACACATGGAGTCATGTGTTTGTTTTATGATTGTTTGTTGTCCAGGTACATTTTGGTCCAGATTTAGAATACATCTTTAAAATCATCTGTGGTATTTAATTGTTCAAAACATTAACAACAAAAGCAAATGATTAAAAATCCTCATGGGAAGAAATTCTGATGCTCAAAACTACTGTTTAAATTCATCAAATCAACAGACACAAAGCTACTTGTTAGCTTTTTATCAACTAAAGTTATTCAGTTAAGTGGGTTAATAAATCCTGACCTAAGAGTCTCCAGTATGCAGTGTGGACTCTTCAGTCCAACAGAGATCAGCTACCCTCCAGCATCTTGCAGGTTGTTGTTACTCAGGTCCAGCTCTCTCAGACTAGAGGACTGGGAGCTGAGAACTGAGGACAGAGCTTCACAGCTTCTCTCTGACAGGTTACAGCCACTCAGTCTGGAGATACGACAGGAAGGAAAAAAGTTATTCATATTTAACTCCTGTTGAAAAATGTTAGTTTTTTTTATTCAGCCCTGGAAGTTACAATGTTGCCATGGAAATGGCGGAGTAATATATTATGTGATGCAATAGGTTTTCTCAAATGGCTCTTGATGTGCTGTCATGCTGATTTGAGTACATTCTAAATGTCAAGTTGACCAATCAGATTGTCTGGTCGGATCTACTTGTTGTATAATCAGGAATAAACAAACGTCCAGTAATCAAACTCACATGATATTAAAATATAAATTATTTCTGGATCTCAGCCACAGTTCATATTTCATTCTTTATGAGTATTGTTGTTACTCAGGTCCAGCTCTCTCAGACTAGAGGACGGGGAGCTGAGAACTGAGGACAGAGCTTTACAGCTTCTCTCTGACAGGTTACAGCCACTCAGTCTGGAGAGACGACAGGAAGGAAACAAGTTATTTATTTGTCTCTGCTGTTGAAAGATATACAAGTATTTAATGATGAATACATCCCACTAACAGAGCTTTGTTGGAGGCTTTGACCACTGGCAGCAGCCTCAGAAGAGCATCCTCTGAAGCAGAGTATTTCTTCAGGTCAAACACATCCAGATCTTCTTCTGATGACAATAAGCTGAAGACCAGAGCTGACAACTGAGCAGGAGACAGTTTATATTGCTGATCTCAGGGACTGTTGGATCTCCTCCACTAGAGAACGGTCATTCAGTTCATTCAGACAGTGGAACAGATTGAACTGATCTTCTTCTTGATGTACTCCAGTTTTTCCTGATTGGTCACTGAGCTATTAACTGTCAGTGTCAGCAGACCTCGCAGGAGATTCTGATTGGTCTGCAGTGAAAGACCCAGGAGGAAGCGGAGGAACAAGTCCAGGTGTCCATTTGGACTCTGTAAGGCCTTGTCCACAGCAGTCTGGTAGAAATGTGTTGATGTTGTTTTTTTCCCTGATGTGGGAGAGGATTCTGCTGGACTGCTCCTCATCTGCAAATCTCTTCCTGAAGTACTCCTCCTTCTGTGGGTCAGTGAACCCTCTGACCTCTGTCATCATGTCAACATACTCAAGAGGGATCTGATTGGCTGCTGCAGGTCATGTAGTTATCCAGAGGCGAGCAGAGGGAAGCAGTTTCCCCCTGATGAGGTTTGTCAGCAGCACACCCACTGAGGTGGACTCTGTAACATCAGTCAGGATTTTAGTGTTGATGAAGTCCAGAGGAAGTTGACACTCATCCAGACCGTCAAAGATGAACACAACCGGGAACTCTTCAAAACTGCAGATTCCTGCTTCTTTAGTTTCATTAAAGAACTGATGAACAAGTTCCACCAAGCTGTACTTTTCCTCTTTCAGCACATTCAGCTCTCTGAAGGTGAATGGAAATGTGAACTGGATGTCCTGGTTGGCCTTGTCTTCAGCCCAGTCCAGAGTGAACTTCTGTGTTAAGACTGTTTTCCCAATGCCAGCCACTCCCTTTGTCATCACTGTTCTGATTGGTTCATCTCTTCCAGGTGGGGTTTTAAAGATGTCTTCTTGTCTGATTGTTGTTTCTGGTCTGTCTGGTTTCCTGGATGCTGTTTCAATCTGTCTGACCTCATGTTCAATATTGACCTCTGCAGTCCCTCCCTTTGTGATGTAGATCTCTGTGAACATCTGATTCAGAAGGGTTTTGTTTCCTGCTTTAGCAATCCCCTCAAACACACGCTGGAACGTCTTATGTAAGTTGGATTTGACTTTTCGCTGGCACGCGGCAAGAATCTCTGAATGAATAAAACAATTAAATCAATAAGGGGTTGTTCTTGTGAATGTGAGGTTGCACATTTCTGTATTGATGAAATCTCTTCAGCCCATTTGACGACGAGGACCTCAATATGTTAACTGTTGTAAAATGACTTAGTATTCCTCAAAATCAACTGATATCTTGGGTGTCTCAGTCACACATCTATGAACTATTCATTGGCCACATAAACCAGAAGGTATATGACTTAATTACAGAGGGAATTAATATTGCCAAATACTATCTTACAGTTACATCAGTGTGTGCAAATTTTAACCAGCAGAGAAAACAAAAACAGTCTGACTTTGTTTCATCGTTTTTGGTTCACAGAGACACTTTAAATTGTGTTTCTCTTGTGGATATTTGGTAGCTTGTTCTGTTTTCGTCAACACAACATACTGTATGTATCTTTGTAGATAATAGGAAGACATTGGTAACAAAGCTAATGTTTGTTGAAGACTGTGATATATAAGTTTGATATTTGTTGCATCCATTTTTAAAAAAATCATAATTATTATGACTTACCTGCAGGTTCATAGATGATGTTTGATAAATTCTTTACAAGATCATTTTGATGGATCTTCACTAAAACTATTCTGGTCACATTAACAGTGTTTATACTGTAGGTCTGGGACATTGTATCCACTGTGTTCACCCTGTTTACATTCTCCAGTTTACTCCTTCGGATTGCTGGGAAGTTTTTTATGGTCCCTTTCTGCTGCAGGTACCACTTAAATTTTTCAAAGTTGTCGGTTCCCAAATCTTCTAAAATTCCCAAGACAACTTCTTGAGGTGTCTCCATCTTTTGTCCCTGCAAAGATTCAAAAGATACCAAAACTTCACATATCAATAGACTTCAGTGTTTCATCTGATACAGTGGATCACTGTATTGTGCTTGAGAGGCTCTAGCAATTGAAGGAAATTTTTGAATCAGCTCTGGATGTTTCTTCTTACTTTTCAGACAGGAGTTTTTCAGTTATTGTTCATTACATTGACTCAAAAAAAATGGCGGCGGGCAAAACGGGCGCATTAGCAGCAGTTTTCTTTTATGCACTTCTTACAAACTTTTATGGTTCTTGGGGATCGTTAAACCCCCATTTTAAACTGGAATGCTGCTTTCATGATAATCCATGTGAACTAAACCTGTTGATCCAACAAAGAAATCTGGAGGGTGCAAAAAAACACTTTGGACTTGGTAGAAGTGTCCTGCTCAAGACCTTTATCTGGCCAGGCATGGCAAACCGGTCTACAGTCAAAAGGTATCTCATCCGGGCAGATCGTCAACGAGGGGACCTACTTCTAATTATATTTAACCTGCTATTAGCGGGTGATATTCATCAATACCCAGGCCCTTTGTCTAGCTCCACAGTTACAACAGAAACTCATGCGGTCTCCAAACACATGACGGCGAGTGAGCATTCTGTCCTACAGTTACAAACAAACATTAGCTATACTGAGATTTTAGAATCGGATTACCCACCTAAGGTAGCTGCGTGCTTTCCGAGTGCCATATGGACCGCGTCGGCCTCGGTTGCTGGCTGGACGGAACCTGGGGGCCTGGATGGCGAGGTGGATGGTGCAGCGGAATGCATCGGGGAGCCGCTGACACCTGAACGGGGGGAGGATGAGCGGGCACCCGATGGCGCACTGCAGCGGCCCTACAGAGTGGCGAACTCCAGAGGCTACCGCGATGCTAACCATGGGAAGGCCTACAGCGAGGCAAGCTCTCGAGGCTGCCGCGGTGCCGGCTGCGGGGAGGCGTTCTCGGGGTCGTCCGCTGTGAATGATTCACGGACCGCTGAATCCAACTTTACAGGCTCTATTCATCCCAAGCGACAACTCAACTCCCGTGGGTGGTCAGGTAACTGTTGGCCAACTAAAAACAATCCCAGAGTTTTAAATGGCTGTTCAAATATAACTCCATCAAGTTTCCTTAGCGACAGTAGCATAACTCAACCTAGTAATCAGCTACGAAAAGCCACAGGACTAAATCCAGCAATTAAGAAACTACGAAGATTGAACTTCTTTCAAACTGTTAACAATGCTAAAATACTGTGGGATCCTGTTGCTAAACCTAAAGGTCTGCTTGGCACCTGAATATTCGCAGTATTGTCCCAAAAAGTGAACAAATTAAACATCTTCTTGCAGATTCTAACCTAGATTTCCTTTGTTTGTCGGAGACATGGCTTCATAAAAACTCCCCATCTTCCGCCCTGTCTATCCATGGCTATAATGCCTTTAGAAAAGATAGAGTAGGGGGACGAGGTGGAGGTTTGTTGTTTTATATTAAAGATCAAATATCATGTAAAGAGATTCATTACTCGGCTGAGAATGACATAGAATGTATTTGTTTAGACGTAACATTGTCACCGCAAATGTGTTTTATTCTCATTGGTGTATATAGAACACCCTCTGCAAAATCTGTTTTCTTTGAAAAATTAAATGCTATACTAAGAGAATGCAGCTCAGATAAGGAAGTAATTATAATGGGTGATTTTAACATAAACTGGGATGATAAGTCAGTTAAAAAGGCACTGGAAAAAATCACAAATAAATTTGATCTCAGACAGTTATTGAAGGGTCCAACCAGGATAACCCTATTATCCAGAACACAAATTGATTTAATTTTCAGCAATAAACCAGATAGAGTAATTAAATCATTCAACATGATCACAGGTTTATCAGATCATAACCTAATCCTCTTAGTTAGAAAACTCACAAAAAAGCGGGCCTATATGTCATCTAACGCAAAGTGCAGCCAATTTAGAATACCAAAAAATGAATTATGTAATTATGAAAACGCAATTAAGAACATTAATTGGAAAGAACTACTGTCTGGCTCAAATGTTGATGATGATACCCATGTGTTTTTATCCACAATTCAAAATATAACAGAACAATTTATCAAGAAAAGTAAAGTCAAAGGTGACGGTAAATGTACTCTGCCCTGGATAAATGGTGATATACGGAAACTAATGAAGAAGAGAGACCTTGCTCTGCGAACATCTCTTAAGACAAAATTATTGAATAATAGACATATCTTCACTTCACTTAGAAATAAGGTAACAAAGGACATCCGAGCGGCTAAAGCTAATTTCTTTGTAAGTCTGATAGGGGAAGCAAAGGGAAATCCCAAACAAATCTGGGACAATTTAAAAAAATTAACTGGAAAGCTGCCTAATGACATAACAAAACAGGTAGAAATTAACAACAACGGCTGCCTGGTAAAAGGAGCTGTAGAAACAGCAACTCTCCTTAACTCTTACTTTGTGAACTCTGTTAAGGAAATAGTAAACTGTAATTATCCTGCACTCCAAGATATACCATCTATAGATGTCTCTCAACCGGTCTCTCAACCGGTCTTTTCTCTAACAGATGTCTCTGAATCTGTAGTAAAAAAAATTCTGAACTCTCTTAAAAATTCCAAATCAAAGGATGTTTTTGGACTGGATGCCATGTTTATAAAAAGTCATACAGATACCTTAATTAAGCCAATAACAAAGTTAATAAATGCTTCAATTACAGAAGGGAAATTTCCGAAAGATTGGAAGTCAGCCATAGTTGTCCCAGTCTATAAAACAGGGGACCCAACTGATGTGAGCAACTACAGGCCTATTAGTATCTTACCAGTTGTCTCAAAAATTGCAGAGAAATGTGTTGCTGAACAAATGACCACTCATCTCAACACCAGCCCTTACACACTGCATCCTATGCAATTTGGTTTTAGAGTAAATCATTCCACTGAGACGGCAAATTGCTTCCTCTTGGAAAACATTAAACTTAAATTAGATAAAGGAGGTGTTGTTGGGGCTATATTCCTGAATTTTAAAAAGGCATTTGATACTGTGAATCATCAAATACTTATCTCTAGACTAGCCAATTTTAATTTCTCATCTAATGTGTTGAACTGGATGAAGTCCTATCTTGCAGATAGGATTCAGTGTGTAAGAGTGGCTAATGAAACATCACCCTTTATGATCAATGAGATGGGTGTGCCCCAAGGTTCTATCTTAGGACCTTTGTTGTTTAGCTTATACGTAAATGACTTACCATCAATTTGTACAGGGTGTGAAGCTCAGATGTATGCAGATGATACTATAATATACGTCTATGCAAAAACTAAAAAAGAAGAAATTCGTAAACTTAATTTAGCAATGGAAAATGTAACTACATGGCTTCAAGATTCTCACCTGTGTCTAAATGCTAAGAAAACTGTTTGTATGTTTTTTTCTAAGACACACTCTACTGCAGATTGTGACCACAAAATCTATGTGTCTGGTGAGAATATTAAAGTTGTCTCTCATGTCAAATATCTTGGTATCATCCTTGACTCCAACTTGTCTTTCAAAAAACAAGTGAAAAAAGTAATCCGAATAACTAAATACAATATAGCCAATTTTAGATATATAAGAAGCTGCCTAACAACTTCAGCAGCAAAATTATATTTGGATTCAATGATTATCCCTCATCTACTATATTGTATGACAAGCTGGACGCAAGCAAAAGATACAACCCTTAAGCCTGTTCTTTCTTCGTATAAACAGGCCCTCAAAGTGTTAGACAGAAAACACAATACTTATCATTATTGTAAAATTCTTAACAAACATGGCATCCTTAGTTGGGAAAATCTAATTAAATACAATGACATCTGCCTAATGTTTAAAATCCTGAATGGCAAAGCTCCTCCACCGCTCAATAATTTTATAAAACAAAAAAATTCTAACAATAGAACTACTCGGTCTGTTCTGAGAGGGGACTGTGTGACCCCTTACAGGTCCAGCTCCTTCAGTCAATCGTCTTTTTCTGTTAGAGCCTCTAATAGATGGAACACTTTACCAAATGAAATAAGAAACTGCACCACCTACCATCATTTCACACAAAGTCTCAAGGCCTGGCTCTTGCGTAGTCAGAGTTGTGAACATTTTTAAACCAGTATCTTTTATATTATTGTTGTTATTACTGATAAACTGCTGCTAACATGTTTGATGTGTTGATATCTTGCCTGGTATCAAGTTTAACTCGCCCTGTATTTTTTCTTGGGGATGTATGAAAAATTAAATTGTATTTTAAATATTTCACCATCTTAACAATCAGTGTAATATTAACGCATACCTAACGACTGATGTAGCCTAGTATCATCTTTTTATTACTGCTGCTACAGCTTTACATGGTTGAGCAGTGTTAGAAGATGGGTTAGGTCTATGTTACTATGTGTTCTGATGTTTGCATGGCTTCCTATGCTGAAGGTGGATACTGTTTGATGTATAGCTGTGCTGGGGTTTTTGATGCTTCCTGTGGCTCTGCATGGCAAGCTGAGAAAGCTTTTCTGTTGTTTTAGCTGTCTGTATGGTGTATGGTTGATTCTTGCTTGACTAGTTTAATCTGTACTAATGTCTTGTTGATTTTCTGTCTGTGTAGTATAACCTGCACTAAAATCTTGCTGCTTCTTGCTGCTCTGGTCTAAAATCATCTGGCCGAAGGACTATAGTTGAAAATTAGCCGGCTGGCTAACACTGGCACATTTACAGAAATGTTGATTAATGTGTGTTGTCCTTTATAAATAAATAAATACAGAAATACTTTGCTCCATCATCTAAATCTATGTCTCAAGGTTCTGTCCTGAGTCCGATGCTGTTTGCTTTATACATTCAGTTCTGGTTTCTCTTGGTCAAATAAGAAGTCATTTAAAAGATATTTCCACAGAATCAAAATTGACTTTAGTGGCATTGTAAGAACATAGAACAACATTGTGTGTTACTCTATGGTGAAACATAAAAAAACATAACAAGGACAATCCTCTGGTCTATAAAGTGCACCAGATGATTGTGAGCATAATGGATGTAAAAGTAGTAGTTTTTCATGTACATACCATAAATATGGAGTCCTGAGCAGACTGACCACTGCGAACTTCTGAGATCTCTTGGTCCACTCTGTGGAGGAATCAGGAAGAATTAGCTCACATTATGCAATGGTGAAGTCCCTTCAGTTGGCCTCAAAAAGATGTACTGCCCCAGATGAAGGAGTTCAAGTTATCTCGGGTTCCCTCCTGTTCATTATGAACATCCTTCCACTGGGATAGATCCACCATCATGGCCTCTGTATCCACTGCTAGGCAGACAACACTCAACTCTATCTCTCCAAAACAACAGCCACCCACTACCTACTTTGCAGACATTTAAACATGGATGCAACAGAACTTCCTCAAACACAACTGCAATGAATCTGAAATCTTCATCATTGGTCCAAAGTACCCGCTCCACCCAGACCTCAACATCAATGGCTCCATCGTCACCCTTCACCCAGGTCCACGACTTCGGAAATCACCCTCGACCCCACCCTATTGTTCCTACCCCAAGTTAACCAGGTTACAAAATCCGCCTTTTCACACCTCAAGAACATTGACCACATCCAGCCGTCCCTGCCCTCTGCCACTGCCGAAACACTTATGCTTGCCCTCATGACCTCCAGACGCGCCTACTGCAATAGCATCCTCTATGGTAAACCCTAGAAGATCCTCAATAAACTCCAATATGTCCAAAACTCTGCCGCCCGCATGCTCACTAGCACCTGCCGCAGAGAACACATCACCAAGCGTCACACCTGGAGAGACTGCTGCTGCCCCCTCCCTCTGGCACACTTTCATCAACCACAACCAAAATCCTTCCTTGGAGGTTTCTGGGAAAAACAGGATATTATAGATCTCTATATCTGTGTAGTAATCATTCTTCTACATATGGAATATGTAACAGAGTGGAGGCATAGTATCTTCACTGAGAGAACCAAGGTAACAATGTAACTAGATGTCTTCTCTTGGTTTGTTTGAACAAACTTAGTGTGAACACAAAACAAGTGAATATTGGGCTGAACCAAATCTAAAACAACAAATATTGTCTGATGAGAACAACTGAATATTAGAACAAAACAAGAGTACACGGCAGAGTTTTGCTCTACAACTGAGCTACAACACCAGAGAACGATGCTCCAAAGCTGAACAGGTTGGAAAGATAATCAACAGTGTTTGATGGATCAGACCAACTGGAAGGCAGCACAGTTTCTTTTGTTCTCCGTTTTAAATCCTCACCTTTGATCAACAGAGTGACGTCCATCTTTTAAGGTTATAATCAAATCCTTAGACCCGTCACTCTTCATGGAGTTCCTCAAGGCTCAGTGCTTGGACCAATTCTATTCTCCTTATATATGCTTCCTCTAGGCAACATTATTAGGAAACATTCAATTAACTTTCACTGCTATGCAGATGACACCCAATTATGCTTGTCAATCAAGCCAGACGAAACCAGTCAGTTAGCTAAACTTCAAGTGTGCATTAAAGATATAACAACTTGGATTACATACAATTTTCTGATGTTAAACTCAAACAAAACTGAGGTGATTGTGTTGGGCTCCAAACACCTCCGAACTTCATTATCTAAAGATATAACTATTCTGGATGGTTTTGCCCTGGCCTCCAACACTACTGTTAGAAATCTAGGAGTTATTTTTGATCAGGAATTATCGTTCAACGCCCATCTAAAACAAACCTCAAGAACAGCCTTTTTCCATCTTCGTAACATTGCCAAAATTAGGAATATCCTTTCGCAAAACGATGCGGAAAAACTAGTCCATGCCTTTGTTACTTCTAGGCTGGACTACTGTAATTCCTTTCTATCAGGATGCTCAAAAAAGTCCCTTAGGACTCTCCAGCTGATCCAGAATGCTGCAGCACGTGTTCTGACAAGAACTAAGAAAAGAGATCATATTTCCCCTATATTAGCTTCTCTGCATTGGCTTCCTGTAAAATCCAGGATTGAATTGAAAATCCTTCTCCTGACCTACAAAGCTCTAAATGGTCTAGCACCATTATATCTAGAAGAGCTCTTAGTACCGTATTGTCCCACTAGAGCACTGCGCTCCCAGAATGCAGAGCTACTTCTGGTTCCCAGAGTCTCTAAAAGTAGGATGGGAGCCAGAGCCTTCAGCTATCAGGCTCCTCTCCTGTGGAACCAGCTCCCAGTCCGGGTTCGGGGGGCAGACACTGTCACCATATTTAAGAATAAACTGAAAACACTCCTCTTTGATAAAGCATATAGTTAGGGAGTGAGGAGATCCAGAAATGCTTGTTACTAACCTAGGTTCTGGGGAGTTTACTCCCCGGAGTCCTTATGTTCCTTTTCCCAGCGTTTTTCGTTAGATCTGGATGACACCTAGACCTTGGTTTCATCTGTCGCCGTGTTCCTGCTTCAGTTCACCCTGCTACGCTCCACGGTGCCCTGCTGCGTCCTGCTGAACCTGCTACATCCAGCCATGCCCTGCTGTGCCACGCTACATACTGCAACGCCCTGCAGCGCCCTGCTATGACTTGAACTACTATGACTACTATTTCTTAGTCACTGTTCCAGTATCTTCATTGTAACTATTATTTCCACTGTTCAGCACATCCCCAACCGGCATCGTCAGACACCGCCTACCAAGAGCCTGGGTCTGGCCGAGGTTTCTTCCTAAAAGAAGTTTTTCTCATTACTGAGATTTCTTCCTAAAAGGGAGTTTTTCCTTGCCACTGTCACACTAAATGCTTGCTCTTGGGGGAACTACTTGAATTGTTGGGGCTTTATAAATTACAGAGTGTGATCTAGACCTACTCTATCTGTAAAGTGTCTCGAGATAACTCTTGTTATGATTTGATACTATAAATAAAATTGAAAATTCATGGACACACAGCTGGGTTCTGGTTCTTCCAGCTTTCTCCTGATAGAAACACATAAAAACTGAATACAATCTGCATTGCAACCAAAACACTGTACAACAATGGATTGTGGATACATTTCAAACAATAAATGCTCCTTGTTTTGTCATGCCATCCATGAGAACAGTGTTTATACTGAAACATAACAGTATGTTATTAATTTAAATGTACATTATTATTATTATTATTATTATTATTATTATGTACATTAATTGTTAAATGTACAGAGTGAATCCATGTGAAACACACAGGTTGGCTGCATCTTGTAGACCACTATCAGATATGCATGGTAAGGAGCAGGTTGCTTGTGGGTTGCCCCCTCCGGTTCTGTTATTCTTGGCAAGATCACCTGCCCTAGTAAAGGATTATGGGTAGCCTGCTTGATAAATTCCAGTTCAGACCAAAGATTCTGGACGAGACGAGTTGAAACTTGCAGATACTTGCAATGCTCCAGTCTGCAGTGTTCTGAAAGCTGCCAGTTTACACCAGTGACTCACAAATGAGAATCTGACACACTCTGTTGTGTTTTTCTCAGTTTTAAATCCTCACCTTGGATCAACAGAGTGATGTCCATCTTTGAAGGTCTCAGGTAAATCCTTAGACCGGTCACTCTTGAAGGACATGCAGCTTGGTTCAGGTTCAGGTCCAGGTCCAGATTCAGGTTCAGGTTCAGGAGTCTTTGGTTTCTGCTGCTGGATCCTGAAACAAACACAGATAAATGGGCATATCGAAAAAATCTTTTAACACAGACGATATTGTATTAAATGTTAGTAATGTTTGTCAGTTTTTAATTCTTACCTTCCAGCAGTAGATTGTCTAAAGAAAAAGAGGAAGCAGCATTGAATACTACTGATAAGAACTGATACTTATACCAAATATAATAAAACAACAGGCTATATACATAATTATTAACAACTGAATGCTAAAAACGACGACTTACTTTTTGTCAGAAACATGTTTAAAATCCACAAAAGAATCTTTGGACTGGTCGCTCTTGAAGGACACACAGCTAGGTTCAGATCCAGCAGACTCTGGTCTGGTCCTGATAGAAAACCACATTTATTGAAGATCACATGTTCAGTGAAAGACTCCCCGGATAACATAACTGAGAAAATATATAATTAAGATGAATATGTATATAAGCCTAATTATTAAAAAATAAATGCCAATAATGACTTTCTGACAGAAACACGTGATTAAAATTAGAGCCTGACCGATATTAGGCATTTTCCAAATTATCGGTATCGGCATTTATAATGGCCGATAAATTAAGGTTTAAAAAATAAAATAAAAACAGACAAAATCCCCTTCAACCATGCCCTGAGTGTTGGCGTTGCACAGTTTGTCCACCTCTCTACAACGTCCCTGTTGGCAACACTCGTGTTTAACCCTTTAAGTTTCATATCTTAAGTTTGTATTTTTATACATTTTAATTTAATTAATTACATTTAATATATTTTGATTTTCTGTTGTGACAATAAAACAAACAAGTTTATTTTTAATCTGCATTATCATATTACAAAAAACTAATTTTAGGAAAATCTGTTTATGTTTTATTACATGTTTCTGGATCTTTTTTTAAAAATATATCGGTCGATATATATCGGAATATCAGATTTTTAAATCACCAAACATTTGTATCGATATATATATATATATATATATATATTTATAAGATTCTACTTTAAGATTCTACTATTGTTGTTCAGGAGGAGTTGGTTCTTTCAAATGTTTTGTAATGTTGCTGACTTCATAAACTAAATGAAACCATTTCACAGCTACTGCTTTGACCACTCAGTTCCCTAGTTCACTCAGAGCTGTGGAGATCTGCCAATGAGAGACTAAAAAATAACAAAAGGAGACATAAAAGCAGGAATGTCTGTAGTAATAGTACAGTGTAGTGCAGGGCTGTAGTACTCGAGTCCAGTCTTGGACTCAAGATGGTTTTTCTATGGTCTCGGACTTGTCTCGGTCTCTGCCACTGGTCTTGCCAAATATGGCTTTTGGTCTCGACCAAGTCCAGGTGTCTTTATTATGTTTATAATAATATTGGAGGGAAAGTGAAACACTGGCCACCTGATAACCAATCACATACTAGATTATCTTCGCATGCCCCCTGCATCTGCATGCCCTGCTAACGTTATTGCCATTCATTTTCATTGATTCACACACACTGTATCAAACAAAGATGCCCGCCAATTCTACCAGTTATTGTATCCCGGTGGCCACCTTTTCCAGGTATCAGCGGGGAAGAGAGAGATCACTCAGATCAGATTTTAATACCAGGTGAAAACAGGGCCATATATATCCCAGAGTTCACCTGGACGACAGGCTACAGTGGGTTGGAAACACAGAGACCCTCTAAAAGAAGACCACACACCCAATGAGACAACACTACTTCTAGTTTGTTGGAGTTTTTAGAACAACTCACCTCAGTCTCCCCCTCACCATTTCAATTTCCAATTCCCTCCTCTCCATTTCACGAATTCGCTCCCTCACACTTTTCATCGTTTTAATCTCCCTTACAGGTCGCCTTCTTTTTTGAAAGTAGTGGTGTCTCCATGGACCGGTGACTCTTCATGGACACACAGCTGGGTTCAGGTTCAGGTTCAGCAGGATCTGGTCTCTGATGTGTCCTGTTAGCAAGAGAGGAAGACCACTTTTTAATCTCCAAAAACAGAAGCTGCTGGAGAAACTAGAAGCTATCGAGCAGAAAATAAAGTCTGAAGCTCTTCATTGAATGATTTCTGCTCTCTGCTCATCCTGCTCTGTCATTGATTCTCTTTCTGGGATAACAGGAACATTGGAAAGACTCCTGGACTAATGTCACCGCGTCCTACACACATCACTACAACAGTAGCAGAGGCATTTAGGTCACTACATTTTATTCTGAAAGGTTCCAGAGGAAACAGTAGATTCCTGTTGTGTCTGACTTTACACTGGTGGAGACGATGGTGTGTTTTCTAACAGCTGGAGAAATTTTCACAATAAGAGCTTTGTTTCTTCTCTCTGTGTAACTGTGGTTGTTGTTGTCAGTGTGTAATTATTCTTCCTTTGTCCTGTGAATGCAACATGAGGGACACGTCTATGGAGGTTAATAGTGCTTTTCACTGACTGGCCACGGGAAGTAAAAACATCATGTTCTGCAACAAAATGATGGTTACCCACACACACACACACACACACATACACACACACACACACACACACACACACCGACACTCACAAAGACACACAGACACACACATACAACTTTTTCAATTTAAACAGTGCCAGGTGATGTTTAAATTAAAGTTAATTAAAAGTATATTTTAGGCTGTATAAGACAGTAACACGGATCAATAACTCGTTACACTCCCAGATAGCCACACAACATGGCGGCGGATCTTTGTGAAGACGCCAGTTTGAATGAATGTGAAGTCCAGTTGTGTTGGTTTCTCTGCAGCTTTCTGCTCTTAAACTAAACTAACCACAGCTGGAGTTCACCAGTCAAACGTTACAATTATATAGAGTTATATATATATATACACACAGTATATTAAAACATTACAGATATTAGATTTAAATTACCTTCAGCTGGAGCTTCACACGGAGAGAAGAAGCTGCCACACAAACTCTGGGAAGTGAAGTAAACAGGAAACAGGAAACAAGAGGAAACTCCCAGAGAGGAGCAGCATTACCACATCTAGGAAATAGTGACATGTAGTACCAAGTACCTAACCACAAAACTAAAAATCCCTATCCTTGCCAGAGTCAATATAGTGTGCAGTATCTCCTAAATAATTTTGATTACTCACTGACGTCCAGTGATCACCGGTTAATGAGACAGAGTTTGCACTTTGCAGCAGTTCCACTGTGGCTGCTTTCTCCGTGTCAAGGGCGTGACGAGGTCAGAACATGCCAGCCGTAGGTAGCACTTCTTTAAGACCCGAGTCCTCTACGATGCTGACAGGTCTGCAGTTAGTTGCTACCCACTTTGCAAGAGCTGTAGTCATTTTTCTTGGATTTGGTTTCATCCACAGGTCGGCGAGTAGCACTCTCCAAAACAGTGCTTTTCCTAAGCTCACTAGCATCAACCTGAGTCACGTTAACTGTACTATGCTTAGCTCGTAGGTGGTAGCTCAAGCTTGACGTGGTTCTGTGATATTTTAATTCAGCTTTACACAATGTGCATATGGCTTTCGACTTGTCTACGAGCTGTCCGGGAGTTTTGGAAAATTAAAAGCGCCATTCAGAATTGTGTTGCTTGTCTTTCTCCATCATGCCTGCAGCCAGTGGTTTTTTTTGGAGGCAAAAAACACCATCGAGCGCCTGCAGCAGCAGGATGTGTTACGAGAAAATATGGCAGCTTGATGATAAGTCGTACGGCAAAGGGTCAAAATAGTAGTCTGTTAGGCACGACGCAAAGCTGAGTGAAGTGTAAAACAAATTAATAAATGACGGCATGGTATTAAAAAAAATAAAGCGTTATGCTCGGCCCTTAATCGCATCGCGATTAATGCGTTAATGCTGACAGCCCTAGTAATAACACATATAATAGAGCTGTTTTTAAATCTAAAGTATGTTCTGATTATAACAGAGGATGGTGTGTTGAGAGTACACACAGAATTTAAGTGTTTATTGTTTAAGTATTACAAAATAAATACATAAAATGTATTAAAATGTAATTTAAAAAGTGGGGTGAGTGTGTAAGATAAAAACATAGAAATGAAACTAATAAAACCTGTAAACATGTTTTAATGTGTGAATATGTTTGGTGGCGCTCTGCTTGTAGTTCCTGCTGATGTCACCAGAGGGCGCCATGACATCATCACCAGCTCAGAGAAGCTGTTTCTGTTTACACACTCATCCCACTTTTTAAATTACATTGAATTACATTTTATGTACGTATTTAGTAATACTATTTCCCTTTATTTTAATTGTTTTCATTATATATACACATATATTATTTTAATTAATTATTTAAAAAAGTGAATCCTTTTATTTTTTTCTATCCACCTTATTCCTAGCTCCCATGATACCTTGCGTGAATTATGGGCACAACTTCCGGAGCC
Source organism: Sander lucioperca (assembly GCF_008315115.2). Classification (NCBI taxonomy): domain Eukaryota; kingdom Metazoa; phylum Chordata; class Actinopteri; order Perciformes; family Percidae; genus Sander; species Sander lucioperca. The sequence goes on along the minus strand of NC_050175.1, from coordinate 45,875,683 downwards.
GGCGATTGCCATGGTAACGGTCATAAACAGTCATTGCGGTACGCTAATTGTCTTTCAGCGTTTGGGAAATAAAACGTGGGAACACAGCCTGTTACACCTCAAACAGGACAATGTGATTATACCTCTGCCTTCTACTACCAAGGGCCTCAGATAACGTACACTAGCATATTTAGCTACTTTATCAAGTCTGTTGCTATGGACGGTGAAGCGATGAATAACCTGAAAAGCTCTGAGTCTTATCAGTACCTCCACAGCAATAAAGTCGGTCGCATTTTAATAAAGGAGGTGGGACACAACCATGTCTACCTTAAAGCAGACATAGAGCCTCGTCAGAGCCTTAAAGTCCCACATCACCGGTCCTGGGTTTTAGTTTCATCGTCAGGTGAAATACAAGCAGCTGGCTGCTCATGTGTTGCTGGACCAGGGCGATCTTGCAGCCATGCAGGTCCAATACTTTGGAAGGTAAAGTGTTGATTTTTTTGATAGTTTTATTTTTTTCAATGTATTTTGTAATATTAGTTTGCAACTAACAACTATTTTATAATGGACAATTTTCTAATGTAGGTTGAGAATGCAGTCAGACAGGGAAAGACAGGGATATCATGCACTGATGTGCAAAGGAAGTGGAATGCAGGCACAAGGAAGAATGTAGAGCAGAAAAAGGTGAAGCATATACATATCAAACGTCACAAACCAGACCACATTCATCCAGGCTCATCAACATCAGTAGCAAGTGTATCATCTACAGGAGGCTGCCCCAAACTTTTCAAGGATCACTCAGAATTTAAAAGTTATGTCAGTTCCTCTGTGATGGCCCCACTATTCCAGCTACAGACGGATGGTCTCCTTCAGCGCTGTTACAGATTAGATATAGAGAATAATGAGGCTACTCAGAGCACATGTGATCAACAGATACCACATACAGTACACGGCACAACACTAACCTATAAGAAATGTCTTACTTTTTATGAGACCTATGTACAACTAAGTCCTGCTCAGGTGGACAAGTTGACCGAAGAGACCCAGGTACAGAGTGCATCACAACTGTGGCATGATGCAAGGAAGCTGCGACTGACTGCGAGCACAGCAAAGAGAGTCCCCAAAAGGGGCACTACTAACACTACTAACCCACAAAAATTCTTAAATGAACACTTGCATCCCACCTTTACTGGCAATACTGCAACTAAATCTGGAAAAGAAAATGAGCACATAGCCATACAGCTCATGGAGGCTGAAGGGCCCACTGTGGAGGGGAAAGGCCTGGTAGTTGGTCCTGACCATCCCTGGTTTGGAGCCAGCCCAGATGGAATTTTGGACTCAGCACAGCTCCTTGAGATAAAGTGTCCCCAAAAGAGTTCTGTGTCACTTGCAGAGTTTCTTGGTCGGCCAAATGGTGACATCAGATGCTTAAGTGATGGACATTATCTCATTCTTCCCAATGGGCAAAGTGGATACTACCTCCAGGTGGGTACACAAATATTGCTACTTATGTGTGAACTAATGCAACAGATATTGAACCTTCATTAAAACATTAATGAGCCTTTTTTTTCATTTCTTCTTCCAGATCCAGCTGACAATGATGCCTGGGGCTACAGAGCTGCAAACTTCTTATCTGCACATCAACTGAGCACCTGGAGTTGGACATTTCATTTGACAAAGACTATGCAGATACACACATTAAACACCTCCAGAAGTTTTATTTTTCACACATGCTTCCAAGATTAGTAGATGATTTTGTTGCAAAAAAGCTGAAGCTCTGCCCCAAATACCTGAATCTGTTGGAAATACAGTCAGCTCATAACAGGTGTTATGTCATGTACACACAACAAACACCAAGAGCTCTGTAGAAAAGCAGTAGTAGAAACTAAAAAGTAAAGTAAGAACATAGAAGTTTAATTTAGGGTACTGCAGTATCCAACAGCTCAACAATCAATACATACAATATACTGTAACACACAGGTATACAACAGCTCAACAATCAATAACTACGATATACTGTAACACACAGGTATACAACAGCTCAACAATTAATACACAATATACTGTAACACACAGGTATACAACAGCTCAACAATTAATAAATACAATATACTGTAACACAGTGGATATGACACATGCCTTTGGTGTGGGAGACCAGGGTTCGATTCCCACTACAATACATCAACCAATGTGCCCCTAAGCAAGGCACTTAATCCCTAGTTGCTCCAGAGGCGTGTGACCTCTGACATATATAGCAATTGTAAGTCGCTTTGGATAAAAGTGTCCGCTAAATGACATGTAATGTAAAGGTATACAACAGCTCAACAATTAATAAATGCAATATACTGTAACACACAGGTCGGCTCCAATATGGGGAGGAGAGTCCTCAATCACACCAGGTTCATTTTATAAAACACATACGAAGGCAGTTTGAAAAGAAAAAGTTATACATTAAGCTATATCAAAAGACATCTGTATTATTATCAAAAAACATGAGGCATTAGAAAAGTATATTACATTTTAACAAAAAACATACACTAATGAAAACGCTTGTTTTATATTAATTTAGTTTAAGCTTGTTCTGCTTTAAAGGAGTTTTCAGCACTGTACCTGCTATGTATAGTGTTATGTATTATGGGTATGACGATTGTAGCTGTACCTAATTACAGTTTTTGAAATGTGAAATTAATGAAATGTGTGTGTGTGTGTGTGTGTGTGTGTGTATGTGTGTGTGTGTGTGTTGAAGTGCAATATATTAAATGTCTTCTTACTTTTCACTTTAAATAAGCTCACCTCTTAAATTCACTAGACCCACACAGATCTTGATTATTTTATCAATTTTTGGGACCAAGTTGATTGGCACTGTTTGAGAAAGAATCCTGTACACCTTAAGACGCCTAATTGCACGTTCAACATGAATGCGGGCGTGAGCAATGCGCCGTGTATGAGTGGCCTCCTCATTAGTCAGCTGGCAACCTTTGCGTGTAAATCCTGTAATGATTAAGTTCACTCTATGCTCCTCCAGCAAGTCCCTAACTGTGAAACCACGATCACCCATCACCTCATCTCCAGCACGCAAATAGTTCAGAAACCCAGAGTTCTGTGTTATGTACCTGTCACTGCATTTGCCACCATAAGCATCTGAAATGAACATGATTATTCCAGAGGGAGAAATTGCCACTAAATATTTCACAGTGTTGGCATAGTAGTGACTGTATGATTCGCTTCTACTGTTCAGGTTTTTGGCTTCCTGTAAGTTAAAAGCTTGGGGCAACATTGCTCTGATTGTTTCACGAGGCAACCACATAAGAAGATCATTGGTGTGTTCAGACATTATGTCTATCCAAATTCCAACAGTCTTGCTGACCTGACCTTGTGATGTTTTAAATCGTCGTGCTAAATCAGCCATGACAAAATTTTGATGACATGTAGCCTATTTTAACTTTAGTTTCTGAGGATAGGCTATATATATATATATGTATGTATATATATATATATATATATATATATATATATATATATAAATATATATGTATGTATATATATATATATAAATATATATGTATGTATATATATATATATAGATCTGGGGAGAGTTTTTTTTAAAAACTAATGTTAGGCTACTACTAGGATTTTTTTCAACACACAGATAATCATAATAACCTATTTTTAGTTTAAGGCTTTCCTGCACTTCATACCATGAACTAACTGAATTAACTGGTTGTCATTAACGTTACCAAACAAACACTACAATGCTCATGTCATCTGTACACCTCCAATCATAGCCTACCTGATGTTCTCCTGCCACTGCTGTCAATTCTTTTGAGGACCCGACGTCTCTTCTGCGGAGGTCTTTCGTAGCCCAACCACAAAGTAGGAAGCGGGTTTATCTCCGTTGGCTTTTTGTCCACAAAATTAAATGAGCACACATCCAGGGTTTTGGGTGGTCTCTTCAAGGCTAGGTTTTTCAGCCACATTCTTTTGTATTCCTCATTTGTTGGCAAGCGATGGAAACTGTACCGTTTGTCACAACAACAATCCCTTTTTGTTGCGGGTGTGTGGTCAACACACTGTTGTTGAAGCCACAGATTTAGCTTAGTCTGGTTGTTAGTACAGCCGCAAACAGCGCAATGACATTTTATAACAATAATAATAACAACATATGTTTGAACACAAACCAGTTTCAGTTACATTATAGTTGAAATTACTTTAGAAAGAAACACTGTTGATGGCTGGCTGGGGCCAGAGCCATGTCGTTCTCTATCACTCTGGCTGGGGCTAACGTTAATGTTACTAGGAAATGGCTCATTCCGCTATCTCAACAGAAGTTGCACCCATAATCATTTCTACAGTAGCCCCCCCGAGAATAAGGTGGATAAAAACAGTAAATCTGATATGAATTCTTTCATGAATGATTTTCTGGACTTTGATGTGATGTATTGCTCCTCTAATGGATCCATGTGAAGAATGTGGATGTAATGGAGGTGTGAGAGTGTAATCTGTTCCTCTGAGATGAAGTGAAGGACTAAATGGTTGAATCCAAGCTGCAGCAGTGCTGCTGTGTGCTGTCATGGTGTTTGATCCAGAGAGAGCAGACAGACTCCAGGGTGACACATTTAAAGTGCCCATATTATGAAAAAATCACTTTTTCTGGGATTTGGGGTGTTATGTTGTGTCTCTGGTGCTTCCACACACATACAAACTTTGAAAAAAATCCATCCATGCTGTTTAGAGTGAGATACAGTTTCTGAATGTGTCCTGCCTTCAGTCTCTGGGTGAGCTGTTCAAAATTGGCACGGCTTGTGACGTCACAAGCCGAAATGAGCAGGCTAACCGCAACCGCTAGCATGCTAACGCTAGCATGCTACCTCGTTCTCAGTAGCAAAGCACTGCTACAACACACACAAGTTCACCATAATCTACAAAAGAACTACTTACATGTGCGCCCTCATTTAGAAGTCTCCCAGCTAATCCTGCCTTGTAACTGACCGAAGTCAGCCTTTCTTTTACTGTCTATGGAGCTAGCTAGCTGACATGATCTACATCTGAGCTACTGGGCATGTGCAGTGCAATCAAAGATAGTACAGAAGAAGAAGAAGAAGAAAAGAGGTCTCACTCTGTAGCTAAAACAGAGACCAGGTGAAAAGAGGATCTGCAGCAGTGAGAGAGAGCGGTGCAGTACAACAACAATATGGTGTTTTTAGAAAATGAAACCATGTAAACCTATTCTGGTACAACCTTAAAATACAATTATGAACCTGAAAATGAGCATAATATGGCTGCTTTAAAAGATGCTTCTCCTGAAAGAAGAACTAAAGAACTGCACTTAGACAGGCACGTCTTTTCTCTATGGGCTCACTAGGCAAGCTGCTTTTTAGTTTTTCCGACATTTTTATTTTATTTAGTGTGCTATCATTTCGGCTGACGTTCTAAAATTCACGTGCGCATTTACATGCGCATTTACGGTGGATTCAGTTTTTCAACAGGTATTGCTCTGGACATGGATATATTAGCTGGATGGAGACACTGCAGTATGTTAGGGCTGAGTGCTACTGCACAGCTGCAAACTGAGCTTGCCTACGTAGTTGTGGTATGAGCAGCCTGTCCGAAGTTGTAGTCTTCTGATGGTTGTGCATGAGTAAACTCAATCGTTTCAATGTTGCAGAGACGGAGATTGAGTTATATGCGAGGAATAATGTAGGCAAGGGGTAATTGTTGCTAACTAGAATGCTAGTTAACATTAGTTATTTATCTTACAAGTAACGGTAGCCTTTTTTACTATAAACCGTCTGTTATGGAGCACACTGTGACATACAAGCTATGGAGCATTTATACATTGTGTTTCTTCAGATAAATGTACGAATTAAGTCTTTAACGCTTCAGATGTAAGTTACTGGTGTCAAGTGACGTCATATGGCAGTCACTGGATGCTACGGCGGGTGAGTACTTGTTAGCATCTAATGGGCATAGGAGGTACGTAAGTGTTTTTGTCCCATATTCGTGATGTTTTTGGGCTTAAGTACTGGTTAATACTTGGGCAGGTGTAAGATTCTTTCTCGTTAGGGAATGACACGTTAAGGTTTGTCTTCGGAGCTGTCGTGATATTTGTCAGTAGTCATGTTGACATCAGCAGAATGTATAAGGCACTTATATTCTGCATTTGTGCATAAATATACTCATCATCGTTATTGCCTGCTTACTAACGTTTTGTGCGTTATGCTTACTCATGGTGGGTAGCTCACATTCATTATGTTTCATATATGGTCTTTCAAAGCAAGTATTCTCAGCATAATATTTATATTGTACAAACTATCTAACAAGCTGCATTGCTCGCATCAGCTATTTACTTTTATTTTCATCTCATATCTGTGGGGGGCCTCATGGTGTTTTACGTGTTATTTAAATCTATTTATAAAGATGTGTTGTTCATTTCCACTAAGCTTCCTATGTTGGCAATATATTGATGTGAGTCCTGCAAATCAGATTCTGACTGATTCCCGGTAGATGTGTTGGAACCGGTGGCAGCCCAGGTTTCTAATCACTACGTGTATTCACTTTCGGTCATGGCTGGTCTCGGCGGTTAGTCTTGCATCATTAAAGTGCGTTGTCTTATTCATGGGCGCGCCAAACTCAGCATGGTGCATATGGGTCACATGTCAGCATTATGGTCATCGCATCCTCTTATTTCATGGATCCTTCTTGCGGTATCCTATGTCTGACTTTGTTACTTTTTACCTAGATTCTGCGATGCCCGCTGAAGGTGAGTATTTTGTGCATTTACCCAGACACTTTCTATCACTTATTAAATATTATTTTGGGCATGTCGAGAACAATACATTTTTGTTTGTGGTTGGTACTTGTTTCGCATAATCGTCATCGTGCGGATGGCTTCTCTGTCTTAACCACGCTAGTGTCAGTTGGTATCTGGGTATTACTAAGGCACTATATTAATAATACATGTGTGGCACTAGTCTTTTGCTGAGCTAAGTTTTGGGGGAATCCCTATCCTAAGTATGGTGGTGGTAGTCCATCTTACTGGGCAAAAGGCGGTCGTTATTGTCTTATGTTATTGATTGAATTGTAGCAGCAAGTTGTACAGTTCATAGCTACACCCTATAGATCTCCTCATATCAATGTCTCATTATGAGCATGTTTTACACGATATCTTTGCAGCACGGCCAGTTATACTTCATATTATGCACGTTCAAATTGCTTCTTATTGCAGCATGTTTAACCTGTTTTTCTCGCAGCATGGGTAAATACTCTATTGTAACTCTTCATTATGCAGTGCATTAAGTGATGTTATCACTGACCTTGTACGCAGCTAACTCATGACATTTGATCTCATTAAGTTGTACTCCTTACAACACTAACCTTCTAAGTCTCAGAGACACTGCTTCTTTTCATTGCTTTTAATCTAAGATTAACTACTCATTGCTTATGCTCATACTAGACGTTTTCGGGTATATTTCAGTTTAGCCATCATTTAGTTATTTAAGTTTTACCTCAGTTTATTCGGGTCATTCATTCAGAATAGAGGCAGCTACTAATGCGGGAAATCAAGGCATTTCATGTACGTCCCTGCAACAACTCGGCATATGGTCTTCCTCTGTTTACTCCTCTTACATTCGTGACGTCTTCGCAACCCAGAGATCTTTTAGGCATAATCCAGGTAAGCATGCATATAACTGGTTGTGGTGTATTGATCTCTGAACAGTGGTGGATGTAGTACTGAATCTCAGTACAAATAACCAGGCATAAATTTATTTTAGTAAAAGTACAATGATAACCCTTTAGTAACAGTACCCGTTTCTAAATGTACTTTAAGTATTAAAGTAAAAGTCTGCAGAGGTTCTGTGTTTGAATTGCCGAGGTTTTGTTTTGTATTCAGCCTTCTTAACATGGATGCGCTGGTTCAATCATTGTTGCCCGCACTGACACACAGTTTTGCCCATTGAAAGCTATGATTAAGTATCTATCTTAAAGATGTCAGAGTATTACCGTAGATTTCCCTATGTCGAAATGTTGGTTTAATCAGCATTTGAAACTAGTCCTTATCAAAGCTAACATTTCAATGAAGTGTTATACGAGTCATTCATTTAGAATAGGGGCTGCTACTACTGCTGCAAGTCAAGGGGTCTCCAGTACTTCTCTGCAACAACTCGGACGGTGGTCTTTTTCTGCATACTCATCATATATTCGCCTGATGTTGAAGACATCATCTGTAACCAAAGATCTCTTAAACCTTGATTGTGGTAAGATTGCATATAACTGGTGGTGGTATAATGGATGGGTGATGTTCTCAACGTACTGATGTATTGTCTTGACTGTGTTGATCAATTAAGATTTTATTTTCTTCTACTGTATCTACAGAGGTTCTTTGTTTGTTCCTGCCTGAATCACTGATGTTTTGTGATGTGTCAGCCTGAATTGTTGATGTATTTTGCCTTTTATAACTGCAGAGGTTCGGTATTTGTTCCAGCCTGGATTGACGAGATTTAGTCTTGTATTCAGCCTGTATTGCTGAGGTGTATTTTACATTTATAACTACCGAGTTTGGTGTTTGTTCCGGCCTGAATTGCCAAGGTTTTGTGTTCAGCCTGAATTGCTGATATGAGTTTTGCCTTTGTAACTGCAGAGGTTCTGTGGTTGTTCCGGCCTGAATTGCCGAGGTTTTGTGTTCAGCCTGAATTGCTGATATGAGTTTTGCCTTTGTAACTGCAGAAGTTCTGTGGTTGTTCCGGCCTGAATTGCCGAGGTTTTGTGTTCAGCCTGAATTGCTGATGAGTTTTGCCTTTGCAACTGCAGAGGTTCTGTGATTGTTCCGGCCTGAATTGCTGAGGTTTTGTGTTCAGCCTGAATTGCTGATATAAGTTTTGTCTTTGTAACTGCAGAGGTTCTGTGGTTGTTCCGGCCTGAATTGCCGAGGTTTTGTTTTTGCTGACGACTTAACTATCTAGTTTTATTGTTCATATGCCTTTTGGGGCGTGAATTAATACCTAGCGTGGTTCAGTGTGTTTATTACTCTATTATTCACTGATAATACATTCTGTTTTGTGTCACCATACAGATTTGTAGCGGCTTTAAAGTACGTATATTCATGTAATTTAATCAATTAAATTCCTTTCAATTTTTGGGGGATATGTTTTGGTTTTCCTAAACCTTAGAATTGTATATATACCCCGTATACAATGGAGTCTAATCTCCAAAGTTATGTATGTAATTACTTTGTGATATCTTACTAACAAATGTTTGCATATCTGCAACGAAGTCTCTCCTGATTGAAATGTAGCTCAGCGTAAATTCTGTCAGGGAGACTTCAATTACGTTGTCTCTCTTCTCTTTAACTGATCAGATGGTAGGTGGGTGTTACGTTTCTGTATACCAATCAGAATAGGGCACGTACGTTCAAGCCAATCAAAGCATGACTACCATGTTTTAAATCTGTTCTCTCTCTCCTGCTTATGTCAGTTGTATTTTCAGACGAGAGTGCGACCCGCCTCCTCCCCTTCTACCTCCAGGCATATTCGGCACGGTGTTCTCGGTCTTCTCCCGGCTGACGGCTCGTTTTGCCTATACGGATTTTTCTCACCACCACCAGTGTCTAGATTCCATTGGGGGATATGTTTTGGTTTTCCTAAACCTTGGAATTCTATATATACGTATACAATGGAGTCTAATCTCCAAAGTTATGTATGTAATTACTTTATGATATCTTACTAATAAATGTTTGCATATCTGCAACGAAGTCTCTCCTGATTGAATTATACACATACAATGGAGTCTAATCTCCAAAGTTATGTATGTAATTACTTTATGATATCTTACTAATAAATGTTTGCATATCTGCAACGAAGTCTCTCCTGATTGAATTATACACATAGCCTACTACAGATTGTTCAATATAAGCCCAGGTTATGAATTGCACTGTGTTACTCTGTACCTCTGGAATATAATTTCTTTAAACATCTTTTTGAATTGGAATATGTTTAGACATTGCTTTAATTCATTATTTAGTTTATTCCACAATTTAGTGCCACTGACAGATAAACAGAAACTTTTCCTTGTAGTTCAAAAACTGGGAGTCTTAAAACTTGACTTTCCCCTTCAGTCGTAGCCCCCCTCTCTTTCAGAAAATCTTTTCTGTATGTTGCCAGGCAATACATTGTTTCTTGCCTTGAACATAATTACTGCTAGGTCAAGTAATTTCAATGCTTTAGACTGTGAAAATAATGAATTGGTGTGTTCCAAATATCCAGTGTTATGAATTATTCTTATTGCTCTTTTTTGAAGTATAATTAACAATTTCAATGAATTTTGATATGTGATCCCCCAAACCTCTACACAGTAATTCAAATACGGTAACACCATTGAACAATACAAAATGTGGAGTGATTTGTAGTCCAAAATGTGCTTTGCTTTAGCCAAGACTGAACTACTTCTAGACAGTTATGTTTGGATATATTTTATGTGAGATTTCCAGCAAATCTTGTCATCTATAATCACTCCAAGGAATTTCATTTCATCTACTCTTTCTATATTGACACCTTCTATCTGTAACTGAACTTGATTGATTGATTTACAATTGCCAAATATCATGAATTTGGTTTTACTCACATTTAATGATAACTTATTCGTGTCAGACCACTGTTTAATGTTTCTGAATTCTGAAGTGATAATGTCCAGGAGTTGCTGTAAATTCTGACCAGAACCAAAGATGTTTGTGTCGTCTGCAAATAATACAAATTTCAGTAATTCAGATACTTTACATATGTCGTTTATATAGAGGATAAATAGTTTTGGTCCCAATACTGACCCCTGGGGGACACCACACACAATAGTCCAAACATTCAGATGTATAATCTCCCAACTTCACAAATTGTTGCCTGTCTTTTAAATAACTGCTTAACCAATTCATCACTATCCCCCTAATCCCGAGCCGTTCCCATTTATTAATTCATATTTCATGATTAATTGTATCAAATGCTTTTTTCAAATCAATACATAGCCCAACTCCATATTTCTTTTTGTCTGTGGAATTTGTGATTTCTTCAATGAGATCAGTTAAAGCTAGTGATGTTGACCTATTTTTTCTGAATCCATATTGACTATCACTAAGTAATTTGTATTTGTCTATGAATTTGTCCAATCTGTCATTGAAGAGGTTTTCTAGAATATTTGAGAATTGAGGCAGTAGAGAGACCGGCCTGTAATTTGTGAAGTGGTGTTTATCTCCAGTTTTGTACAAAGGTATGACTTTTGCTGTTTTCATTTTAGTTGGACATTTACCAGTTTGGAATGACGAATAAAATATATGACTTAATGGTTTTGAGATCCGCTCAATTACATTTTTTAATATCTTGATATCTATTTCGTTACAATCAGTGGATGCTTTAGTTTTGCATTTCTTAACAATGTCTATTATTTCTTTTTCTTCTACTGCTTTAAGAAACATTGAACATTGATTTCTTTCAATAAGATCATTATATCTGTTATCGATTATCTGCGGAATAGGAATTTTCCAGCTAAATCTGGTCCAACATTTGCAAAATATTTATTAAAGTTATTGACCACGTCCTCCATATTATTAATGTTCTTTTCATTACAAGTGAAATACTGGGGATAATTAATCTATCTTAATCTTCCAACACAAGAGTCATCCACACTCTCTCAGGAAATAAGAAGTAGAAACATTATATTTAACATTACAGAGCCAGAAACTAACTCTGAAGAGACCAAAGACTAATGTGTTGTTAAAGTAGCAAACAGCAACTTACAGTTTCTTCAAACAGTCCAAAGAGTTGATGAAGAAGAGTTGATGAAGAAGAGGGTCACTCTCCACCTGGAGAGAAATCTCTGACACAAGTGAGCTGTTTCCTGGAACAATAGCTGCGGCCAGGAGCCGCTCACGCAACGCCCCTCGTTTTCTTCACCTTCAAAATAAAAGCCCATTTTCTAAAGATCTTTGCAAATATTGTATTTCTAATTTTATTTTTCTATAGTTCTGGTGGAATACAAACACATTTCACCCTTTGCTTCTTTGTCACATTATCATGGACAGGGACAAATGTGATCATTGATAATGGTAGAGCCTGATAACTATCGCAGCCAAGCATTTTCTGGGGAGTTGTCGTGGTCTTTGCCCTGAGCGGTGACCACCGTCACGTTAGATCGTTCTATCGTTTCTAGGGATTTGAACAACAAATTAAACCTGAGAGTCTGGGAATACTACTCTTAAATGAGAACACAATGACACATTTTCAGTAGCAATACTGTAACAAAAAAGTTCAGTTGAATTATAAGGTACTGAAAGGTAGGCAGAGAGCTTCACAAATCAAATGAAAACATTTAAATTACATTTGACAGAATACTGGACATGAAATTAGAGCATCCAGTTCACAGCCCGGATTTCTGAAAGCAGAACAGCAGAGATCTTCAGTGAGTCAAAACACGGCATATCTCCATGCAGTGATGATCTTTAAAATGTTGCTCAGAAGAGCCTAAACAAGTTGACACTTTGTTCTGGGTTAAATCCTTTAATATGCAGACAGGAGATACTGGATGATAGTAAGTCTCTTGTTTTGATGAAAAGATGCAATCAGGTGGTCTGTTATGACTTGTTCCTGGTCTGGTCACAATAGAGTAGGGTCGAAACACTAAAAGAGAGAAACAGAGTAAATCAATGCAGCAAGTACATAATAAATTATATTTTCACACCCCTTTGTTACATAAAAAGAATATTAATTGTATTATTTATTTGTTACATAAAACTAATTATCCTTTTTCAGATGCTCAGAGCTATTGGTCAAAAGTTCAATTACAGGGCGCCTGGGTAGCTCACCTGGTAGAGCAGGTGCCCATATATAGAGGTTTACTCCTCAACCCAGCGGCCGTCGGTTTGATATCTTCAGCTGTTCTCTATAAATAAAGGCTTAAAAATGGCCCAAAACATTATTAAATTAAAAAAGTTCAATTCCAAAGTAACCGTCCTGGGGACCATGTGTCAGGGTGGACATACAAAGTAATCACTTCTGTTTCTTCTGGTGTTTAAAATCCATCTGACGATGCAGTGATGATGTTGTGAAATGTCATGAAGCAATAATAATGGCCAGATATTCCAGACCGCATCTTGCCACATAAAATCCACCAAATATTGACTATAAGATTTCTTTCCATAAAACACCAGAATAATATGAAGAGAAGAGGAAGAAATGATATATGCAACACAATGTTAGTAAAAGAAGATTCAACTTTCAGATGTAGCCGATTCTCAAAAATTCAAATTACATTAAAGGGACTATATGTAACTTTTTAGTGTTTCTGAAACTCTGTCATCTTTCATTTAATAAAAAATATCATACGAAGAAAGAACTAAAGAAACCAAGAAGCAAGAAGGGTGGAATGTAAGTACATTTACTCAAGATTACATTTACTCAAGATTACATTT
>NC_050175.1:45817257-45857257 GCF_008315115.2 Sander lucioperca | reverse complement strand
TGCCAAATTTCATGCTAGTATACCAAAGTGAACGATTTTGTAACTAATCTGCTGCACTACTGTAACTTAGCTACAGCCAATCAAAAGTTACCATGGCAACTGCAGATGCTGGAAACCCATCGACAGAACTTGAGCCCCCCTCCTCTTTCACTGAAGTGAGTGAAAGTGTGGAAGTATTTTGGATTTCCAGTGAGTTATGTTGACAATGTTCATGTTGTCGACAAAAAAGCCCCAGTGTGTAAGCTCTGCTGTGTGTGTGGACCATATTCTGTGTGTTTACCATTGCACGTTAGCCTAGCAGCTAGCAGCTAGCAGATATTCCTTCTGCTTATAGCTTTATCCCAACAAAACCACACGGTGGAATTTCAGCCTGCATGCACGTTTTGTACAAGTAAAAATATATACTTTTAACCCCCCAGTCTGAGCAGAAGCTGCTATCCTCCAAAGACCCAGCAGCACAACAGCTACATGACAACATTAGCAACGTCAGCTGGCGTAACGGACTCTACCTTTACGTGATTACGTCATTGAGACGTTATTTGTGTACACAGTACATCCTGTTTTTTATTTTATTTATTTATTTATATGTAGATTATCCTTTATTTTATGAATTTATATTCGTTATTAGCTTTTTATAAATTATTTTTTATTTATATGTGCTAATGTTTTTAACCAGAATCCTTGTTTATAGCATTATGTCAATAAAATATATTTACTTTATATATGTAGTATATAAATAATAATAAAAAACTACACAAATACATTTATAACCAAAGGAATAAAATATGTAAACAAAAACAAAACAAAAAAAATGTATCTTTTTTTATAATCCTAATTTGACATATGTAATATATAAGAAGACGTATAATAATATAATAACTTTATTCAGGACACAAATGGAAGGTCCATAGTACATTGAAAATGACAATATTTACAAACATATAGCAATAAATATACAGAGCAAATCATATGAATTAATAGGTCAACAACCTTCACCTGTAATTTACAAACTGGAGATAAAAACAGAGAAATGAAACTAATAAAATCTGTAAACATGTTTTAATGTGTGAATGTTTGGTGGCGCTCTGCTTGTAGTTCCTGCTGATGTCACCTGAGGGCGCCATGACGTTGATTTGATAATGAAAAGTTGGAACAGTTTAGAACAAAGAACAGGCACAGACAGACAGACAGACAGACAGACCTTCACCACCAACATATTAATGTGGGAGTGAATCAAACCTCCAAAAGACCCAATCAAACAGCTGTTCTGTCCCATTGATGACATGTTACTGCAGTAAAAGTTCAGTTCATTCATTAGTTCATAACAATAACCTGAAAGATTTCTGTAAAAACAAGGAGAGATGCATTGTACCGGGTTGTAGCACAAGTGCTATTTTCTGCCCGTAGTCCCTCGGCAGGTCAGTAAAATAATTAAAATTCCACGCAAGTGAAATACAAAACATCAAAATATACAATTTTTACAACCACAGTCACACTTAATTTACAATGTAAGTGTGATCCTGTACAGACTCAACTGATCAGCAGTGAGAAACAGGAGGAGACTCTCCGTCCTCCAGAGAACACAGAGACACTGAGGAACCAGGAGACCAGACCATAAACCCAGGATAGAGAGGCTGAGTGAATGTGGTGTTGAAGGTGTGGAGGTGGATCAGTGAGTCAGAGGAGACTGTGTAGAAGGACAGAGAGCCAGCAGGACAGTCCACATACACTGCTACTCTACTAGAGACAGAGGAGGAGGAGATGGATGTTTCTCTCTTATTGTGCCAGACAGAGTAACCACGATCATCAGAGCAGGTCAGACTCCAGGACTGATCATTACCTCCAAACCAATTGTCACCACTGTCTCCTCTCCTGCTGATTCCTCTGTAACTCACTGATATATCAACCTGTCCTGTCCGCGCAACCTCCCAGTAACAGCGACCAGTCAGACCATCTCTACACAGCAGCAGAGGACAGTAGTCAAACCTCTCTGGATGATCAGGATATGGCTGATCCGCCATCACTAATGTCACCTTCCTGTTGTTGTCAGACAGTTTGAGTTTTCTGTTCACTGTGTTTGTGTCCAGTGTGAGTTCACAGGAATCTGACGGAGAGAACGAGACACAACACAGCTGCAGCATTTTGATGATGACATCAGAGGGTTGGATGAGTGATGTCACAGTTTGATGAATGAAATTAAAAACAGACTTACACTTCCTCAGACCTGGTGTCAACCATCTGACTCCAGCAGGCTCCACCCTGAAAGGAGGAGGGGGGAGGGGGGGCATTACATCACTCTCACACACACAGCTTCATCCTCATCACATGTAGGGTTGGAATTTACTCATTTATATTCATATTTGGGCTGTCAACCAATTACAATATTTAATTTAGTTTAACAGACAGTATGACACTAATCTATGCTTGCAATATAAAAACAATTACAATTTGGAGAGAGTGGGAGAGAGAGAGAGAGAGAGAGAAAGAGAGAGGGAGAGAGAGCGGGAGAGAGACAGAGAGGGAGAGAGAGAGAGAGAGAAAGAGAAAGAGAAAGAGAAAGAGAAAGAGAAAGAGAAAGAGAGAGAGAAAAAGAGACGGAGGGGGAGAGGGAACAACAGGCAAACTACCCAAACAAAACCCACCACCAACTAATAACTAACAACTACACAACAAAACGAACAAAACCCCAAAAAGACAGAAAAAAATCAAACAAAGATAGAAACTCACACGCTCCATAGACTCACTCCATACCAACATTCATGCATTCGCTCAGACAGACAATTTGGAGAGAGAGGGAGAGAGACAGAGAGAAAGAGAGAGACAGAGAGAGACAGAGAGAGACACAGAGAGAGACACAGAGAGAGAGAGAGAGAGAGAGAGAGAGAGAGAGAGAGACAGAGAGAGACAGAGAGAGACAGAGAGAGACACAGAGAGAGAGAGAGAAATAGAGATAGAGAAAGAGAGTTTATCTACGGCAGTGGCGGGCTGGGTATTTTACACCTGGGCCTTCAGTACTATCCTACAGCAATTTAATCTCCTTTGAATAACCTCACCATGACATTAGGACATTACTGTGTGGAATAACGTGATTTAACACCTAGAGACACCTAATACACTACTGCAGAGACATGAACACACGCTGACTGAAGCCATCACTTTCATGCAGTATGACAGGATGCTGCATCACATATAGTCAAAATGATTAGAATTACCAAAGAAACCAAAACAAACCCACAACAACCGGTCATATTTATCATACGGTGACCACAAAGCAATCAAAAACACAAATAACACAATCAGCAATCAACAGGCCTCCCCAGAAATTCCAGCCAAGCAGCGGGGGCTTAACACACACGTCACCACGCACACACAAAGGCACAGCAGCCACTGACACTGCTCAAATCTTTAACACCTAAAGCAAGCAGCAATAGCTAGTAAAATCATTTCACTAAAATGCTGAAAAATCCATTAAACTTACCAAAAGCTGCTCATCATGTGAAGAAAAAGAAGATACACATTTCTTTCTTTAACTTTACATCTATAAATGTTAACGAACTTGCAGCGTATACAATATATAATATGAATATATAGGCCTTTAACTATAAAAAATATATCATTTTCTGATTCTGACAATCTCTTGGCCAGCAGAGAAGGCTTTGCTGGCCCTGACGGCCCACCTCTGATCTACAGATCGAGTCATTACAATGAATATTCTGATTAATAGCGGATGGCTTGTGGGTAAAACAACATATAAATAATGAGGAAAATATAACTGAACATAGCAGAGAGCAGAACAGACTATGTGCACATTTAAACATTGTTATCATTAGATGAGTATCTCATAGTAAAAAAGATAACACTTTATAATAACCATCATTAACCCTTGTGTTGTCTTCCCGTCAACCTTGAAAAAAACACTTTTTTTCGACGTTTTTGATGCCTTTTTTCACAGTTTGTTTTTGCTTTTTCGAACGTTTTGAATTGGTAAATTTTTCTTCTACACATTTTCAGCGCTTATTTCTACATCCCATATTTTCTGATATAAAACAAAAATTGAAAACGGGTTTGACCCGAAGTCAACACAAGGGTTTTAATAGATGGTAAATTCATAGTTAATTAATCTTTAGTTAATTGTCATTTAACTGTCAGCAAACAGCCATTTTACTGTTAACAAACAATGAAATTATAATTAATAATGTTTACTAATTATTAGTAGTGCTGTAAATTAATAGTTTATTGTTACACACATTATATCCCTCATATACTATATTAGGTATCTGGTAATGATTAAAAACTGTTTATAAACCTTTAAGAAACCATTTTTTAAACATTACATAGATATATGGACCAGATATTCCTAACACTTTGTTAAGGGTTACTAGTTAGTTGGTAAACCGACTATAAACAGTGTCTGGATGGTTATTATAAAGTTGCAACAGATGTCTATAATAACTTGTTTGTTATGGTTTCGATATTGTGCTTTGTATTTTGTTCTATTTCTGTCTGGTATTTTGGTCCTGTTTTGTCTTATTGTGATTGTGTACTTTTCTGTCTTGTTTTTATTGTGTATTCCTGTTTGTTTATTTCTGTTTCAGGTTTTATTTTGATAGCCTGGTTTTCTGTCTTGTCTTATCTGGTTTTACTTCCTGTGTTTTCCCGCCTTTTTTGATTACTCTCCCTCTCCTAATGTGTTTCACCTGTTGTATCACCTGTTCCTTGTTTTCTCATTACATCATGTATTTAACCTCTGTGTTCCCTTTGTCTCGTGTCAGATCGTTTTGTGTGTGTTTGTGTTTCCTCCCTGTCTGTTTGTGCCCTCTCAGCGTGTCTTAGCCTGGTGCCTTGGTTTTGGATTATTCCCCGCGTTCTTTTGTTCCTGTAAGTTTTCCCTGTGAGTTTTTTTCCCTGTGTTTTTCCAGCCTCTGTGTGACAGTTTTTGGTTTAATAAATAAATAAAACATCAGTCGCAACTTTACAATAGCCATCCAGATAATGGTTGTAGATGGTTTACAAAGTATTTATTAACTATTTAACAAGGTATTATAGTCACCTGTTGCAACTTTATAATAACCATCCAGACACTGTTTATAGACTGTTTACCAACCAACTAGTAACCCTTAAAGTGTTAGGAATACCTGGTCCATATATCTATGTAATGTTTATAGATATTTTAAAAATGGTTTCTTAAAGGTTTTAATCATTACCTGATACCTAATATAGTATAGGAGGGATATAATGTGTGTAACAATAAACTGTTAATTAACAGCACTACTAATAATTAGTAAACATTATTAATTATAATTTCATTGTTTGTTAACAGTAAAATGGCTGTTTGCTGACAGTTAAATGACAATTAACTAAAGATTAATTAACTATCAATTTACCATCTATTAATGATGGTTATTACAAAGTGTTACCAAAACAAAAATTACGCACAGTGTGTACAGGATTACGGCTGCTGGCGCCACTGCCACACACATCATTTACAGACACCCAACAACAATTCCCCGAAGAGCAAGCATTTGGTGCAACAGTTTACCTTTCTCTGTAGAGAAACATCAACATCACATCACTCTCACACACACACATATATTGTGTTTGCACCACAGGGACTAGGAAAGAGCATTTTGAGGGACTTTTTTAACTTTGAGTCGGCACTCTCCCAGCACAAGAGGAACTTTGTACAATAATTGGTCCAGACGTCAGTGTATGTGTCCGTGCAACTGACATTTTATACCTCTAGCTAACTAGTCTGCCAAAAGAGTAGATTAATGCTTCATCTACACACTCTTCTCACAACGTAGAAAGCACATTGCTTTGTGCTAAGCTAGGCTAAACCTGTTCTGGACCTTTCTCTGTAGAGTTGAAACTGATTTGATCCCGGGAAAGAGGAAAAAAAGGATATTTCTTAAAATCACAGACAGTTCCTTTTTCATACAGCTATCTGTCTAACTGCTTCAATTATTGATAGGGCTGTCAGCATTAAGATGTTAATCGCGTTGCGATTAAGGGCCGAGCATAACGCGTTAATTTTTTTTAATCGTATGCGGCCATTTATTAATTTATTTTCACTTCATTTGGCTTCACGTCGTGCCTAACAGGCTACTATTTTGACCCTTTGCCACACCTTTACTTATCATTAAGCTGCCATACTTCCTCCTAACACATCCTACTGCTGCAGGATGCAGGCATGATGGAGAAATGCAGCAGCAACACAATTCTGAATGGCGTTTTTTATTTTCCAAAGCCATAGGCACATTGTCTAAAGCTGAATTAAAATATCACCCAAGCACGTCAAGCTTGAGCTACCACCTAGGAGCTAAGCATAGTACAGTTAACATGACTCAGGTTGATGCTAGTGGGCTCAGGCAAAGCACTATTTTGGAGAGTGCTACTCGCCGACCTGTTATTGAAACCGAAAATTTCGGTGCCTGACTTTACACTACACCTGACAGCAGGTAACGTTAGCCTACCTTTAGCTAGCAGCTGGATTAAACACGGTTAAAATGCTGACAGCTAACATTAAACAGTGTAAAGTGTGATTGTATTTCCCTGTAGAGGATTCCAACACTGGTACGTAACAGTCTGCTCGGCAGCGCGGCAGCTGCTGTTGGCAGAATTAATCAACACAGACGTTGCGTTCTCTTAAAACAGGTAGCCTGTAACAGCAATTTACTGGTGAAATAAATTATTGTTATAGTTATTACATTATTATTAAATCTTTAATTTTGACCATGGCCTTAACAATAAACAAGTTCCTGACTGTTGTTTAGTACCCTTCTTTTTTTCTTTTTTCTTCTTTTGTTTACAGTAAATACATAATAAACTAATACAAATCTTAAAGTGAAGTTCATAAAGTAACTTTCTTTGCATTCATTTGATTCCCACACTGGTAAGAATTGCTTTCTATTGTTAATATGTACTTAAAAACTGTTCTGAAATGCAAAATAATAGAATTTTAATCATGTGATAGAACATGCGATTGATCGCAAATAACTATAGAAATTCAGCGATTAATCGCGATTAAAAAAAAATTAATCGTTTGACAGCCTAATTATTAACAAAAGGGAGTTATCATTTTTGTTCCTGGAGTTTTTCTCCTTTAAAACTTCCTACACAAATATCTCCTTTTTGTTCATCAGTGTTTGTACCTGAGAGTGTCCAGTCTCCAGAGAGGATCTTTCAGTCCCGCTGACAGAAGTTTCACTCCTGAGTCTCCTGGATGATTGTAGCTCAGGTCCAGCTCTCTCAGATGGGAGGGGTTGGAGCTCAGAGCTGAGACCAGAGAAGAACAGCCTTCCTCTGAGATCAGACAGCCTGACAGACTGCAAATACACAGACCAACACACAGGAACCCTCTGTCAACATGTGGAGCCATGTGATTTATGTTTGTTTGTTGTCCAAGTACATTTTGGTCCAGATTAAGAATACACCTTTAAATGTGTGATATTTAATTATTCAAAAACAAAAGCAAATGATGAAAAATGTTAGTGGAAATTAACTCTGAGTGTTGAAACTACTGCCCAATCATGTCAACAGACACAAAGCTACACGTCAGCTGTTTTATCAACTAAAGTTAGTCAGAGTTTAAATGGTCATCAGTTGAATGGTTTAATGAATCCTGACCTGAGAGTCTCCAGTGTGCAGTGTGGACTCTTCAGTCCAACACAATTAAAATGTTAGTCCTGACATGAGAAGGGCTGTTTGAATTCCATGAAGCTTAAAGTTCATAGAAATATCTCAAATTAAAGACAAACAGTAACTTGATCAGACCTGAGAGTCTCCAATGTGCAGTGTGGACTCTTCAGTCCAACAGAGATCAGCTTCCCTCCTGAATCCTGCAGGTTGTTGTTACTCAGGTCCAGCTCTCTCAAACTAGAGGACTGGGAGCTGAGAACTGAGGACAGAGCTTCACAGCTTCTCTCAGACAGATTACAGCCACTCAGTCTGGAGAGACAACAGGAAGGAAACAAGTTATTTATATTTAAGGCGAGACACTACAGGTGAATAGGCTAAAATTTTAAAATAATAGATATCTCCATGAAACTTCCTCAGTTGATTACTTACACAAGTATATATAAAAAATGTATTACAAGTTTTTGAAATGTGTATGTTTAATTATGCAAATTAGGCATTTTCTCATTAAATATGCGCGATTTTGCATATATTTTCAGTAGATAGATCTGAACATATGATAAAGCCAGGTGCAAAATTCTTTTTTCATTTTGTTTACACACAAGATGAAAACAAAATTACAGAGGGATTTCAGGATATCTGCTTTCATTACCTAGGAAATCAAAATATACTGTCCAAAGCCCTAAAAAAATCGATTTTCGCCATGTTTTTTTGCTTAAAATGTCACATAAATCAGGGCAGGAATGATTTATTAACAAATCCCTCTGTAAATATCTTCAGAATACTACTAAGTGTATAACTGGAAAGTTTGGTGTACATAGGTGCTACATAGGCTGAGATGTTTCTACTGGAAAATGACAAAAAACTCATTTTGAGAAAACGGCATTTAAAGATTTAAATAGTGGAAATTAATACATTTCTATTGGAAAAATTGCTCAAAAACAGAATAAATGCTCAGGCCCTTAGTGATAATAATATAGAATATTTCAAGCTCATGAAAATTGATTATTTAATAAAATGGCAGGCATATAAGGCCTACAACTGCAGTAACTTAATGAATTAACATTGGCGTATCATGCACAAAGTTGCAGACAAAACCCACGCTAGACAGTTGTATGGACACAGAACAAGACCAACAATAGATGTCACAGCTTTTTTTAAATCTAATTGTCCATTCCAGCACCATATGTATTTTAGCTGTGCTTAGACTCTAGACTATGTTTTACACTGGCAGCTGTGACGGCCTCAGCATTCGAGATCCTGAGCATATCAGTTTCTCTCATTGAATTGACCGTCACAACTGAGCTCTGAAGCCACAACTTCTCCATAACAGAAAGCATCAGAGGCACCTTCATCAAGGTGGAGATGGCCATACTGCTGCTGCTCCAGCTTACTTTTCCCACAAAACAGTCCCCTCAGTCAGCTGATGGTGAAGATAACTAACCAGAACCAGTCCTCTCAGTCAGCTGATGGTGAAGATAACTAACCAGAACCAGTCCTCTCAGTCAGCTGATGGTGAAGATAACTAACCAGAACCAGTCCTCTCAGTCAGCTGATGGTGAAGATAACTAACCAGAACCAGTCCTCTCAGTCAGCTGATGGTGAAGATAACTAACCAGGCTCCCATCAGCACTGGTTCATAACACAACAGAACAAAACTAATTATAACTCACAGGCTCAGTGACCACCAGCTGGGTCAGACAGAGATGCACTTCCTCCTCCACTGGGAAAAACTATCTTCACTAAGAGAATTACACTTTGAAAAAATAGCCAAAAAAAGTTAAGACCAGAAGAGAAGCTGGTAGTTCTCCTAGGAGAGGTGACAGCAGCTCCACTGACAGCTACATATGGATCTGCCTGCTACAGCCTGAGGGACTCACACCACTTAGGATCCCAAAATTACAGATCTGTTTAGTAGCCTATTATATAGTAATTATATTATACAAAACTGTATGTGTGTGAGAGAGAGAGAGAGAGAGAGAGAGAGAGAGAGAGAGAGAGAGAGTCTGATTACCTCTGCTGTCTGAACACTCCTGTTTTCTGAACGATAGTTTAAACATCGACGTACTATGTGAAGTCATTTCATCATCTGCTGTCTTAGTTTGTGATCCCCTGTGTCTTCTTGCTAATGACAACTGTTTTCGTCTTCTCTGACGTGATTTTCGGCCGTTTTCGACGCACTTCTTTCAGCATTTTGAGCTACCGCGGAAATGTCAGAGTGCGTCACGTGACCATTCTGAACGAATCACGTTGTCAGAAATTGGCATCAGCCAATGAGATTGCGCATTTTTAGTTAAATCCCCCCTTTTACTTTCACGATTGGTTGCTGATAAAAAGGAAATGACCATATTTGGATCCGACAGCATTGTACAAGAGAAAGAGAGCTTTCCAACGGTCTATGTGATGACAGGGTGCAGACAGCGATCACGGAGCAGCGGGATGATTTAGAACGCTAACTTTTGTTGTATTTAGGTGAAATCTACCGACGCAAACAGACAAAGTGGTGTAAAATAAAGACCTAAATGTGTATTTCGGACTTTATTTCACCACAAGTCTGAAAGAAGACATGTTATTGAAGCCAAATAGCCCAAAATCTCAAAATTGACCAGTGAAAAAAAAACGATGTTTTTGCCTGCCGTGTCTCGCCTTAACTCCTGTTGAAAGATATCAGTGTATTTTATGATGAATAAATCACACATACAGAGCTTTTTTGGAGGCTTTGACCACTGGCAGCAGCCTCAGAAGAGCCTCCTCTGAAGCAGAGTATTTCTTCAGGTCAAACACGTCCAGATCTTTTTCTGATGACAGTAAGGTGAAGACCAGAGCTGACCACTGAGCAGGAGACAGTTCATCTGTGGAGAGACGTCCTGATCTCAGGGACTGTTGGATCTGCTCCACTAGGGAACAATCATTCAGTTCATTCAGACAGTGGAACAGATTGATGCTTCTCTCTTCAGACAGATTCTCACTGATCTTCTTCTTGATGTACTCAACGGTTTCCTGATTGGTCACTGAGCTACTTCCTGTCTGTGTCATCAGACCTCGTAGGAGATTCTGATTGGTCTGCAGAGAAAGACCCAGGAGGAAGCGGAGGAACAAGTCCAGGTGTCCATTTGGACTATGTAAGGACTTGTCCACAGCACTCTGGTAGAGAGGTTTTTGTTTTTTTCTGAAGACTTTAGCCAGCCATGATAATGTTTGTTTTCCTGACAGCAGGTTGGCTCCGGAGTTGGTGAATGTCAGATGGACATGAAGAGCAGCCAGAAACTCCTGAACACTCAGATGGATGAAGCTGAACACCTTGGTATGGTACAGTCTTCCTCTCTCCTCTTTAAATATCTGTGTGAACACTCCTGAGTACACTGAGGCTGCTCTGATATCAATGCCACACTCTGTCAGGTCTGATTCATAGAAGATCAGATTGCCTTTCTGCAGCTGCTCAAAAGCCAGTTTTCCCAGAGACTCGATCATTCTCCTGCTCTCTGGACTCCAGTGTGGATCCATCTCAGCTCCTCCATCGTACTTGATGTTCTTCACTTTGGACTGAACCACCAGGAAGTGGACGTACATCTCAGTCAGGGTCTTGGGCAGCTCTCCTCCCTCTCCGGTCTTCAACACGTCCTCCAGAACTGTAGCAGTGATCAAGCAGAAGACTGGGATGTGACACATGATGTCGAGGCTTTGTGATGTCTTGATGTGGGAGATGATTCTGTCGGCCTGCTCCTCATCTCTGAATCTCTTCTTGAAGTACTCCTCCTTCTGTGGGTCAGTGAACCCTCTGACCTCTGTCACCATGTCAACACACTCAGGAGGAATCTGATTGGCTCCTGCAGGTAGTGGTTATCCAGAGGCGAGCAGAGCGAAGCAGTTTCCCCCTGATGAGGTTTGTCAGCAGCACATTCACTGAGGTGGACTCTGTAACACCAGTCAGGATTTTAGTGTTGAGGAAGTCCAGAGGAGGTCGAAACTCATCCAGCCCGTCAAAGATTAACACAACCGGGAACTCTTCAAACCTGCCGATTCCTGCTTCTTTGGTTTCACTAAAGAACAAATGAACAAGTTCCACCAAGCTGTACTTTTCCTCTTTCAGCACATTAAGCTCTCTGAAGGTGAATGGAAATGTGAACTGGATGTCCTGGTTGGCTTTGTCTTCAGCCCAGTCCAGAGTGAACTTCTGTGTTAAGACTGTATTCCCAATGCCAGCCACTCCCGTTGTCATCACTGTTCTGATTGGTTCATCTCTTCCAGGTGGAGTTTTAAAGCTGTCTTCTCATCTGATAGTTGTTTCTGGTCTGTCTGGTTTCCTGAATGTTGTTTCAATCTGTCTGACCTCATGTTCATCATTGACCTCTGCAGTCCCTCCCTTTGTGATGTAGATCTCTGTGAACATCTGATTCAAAGAGGTTTTGTGTCCTGCTTTAGCAATCCCCTCAAACACAAGCTGGAACATCTTATGTAACTTGGATTTGACTTTTCGCTGGCATGCAGCAAGAATCTCTGTATGAATAAAACAATGAAATCAATGAGGGGTTGTTCTGGTGAATGTGAGTGTGCACATTTCTGTAATCATGACAACTATTCAGCCTATTTGACGACAAGGTCCTGAATATGTTAACTATTGTAAAATGACTTAGTATTCCAGTTCAAATGCGCTAAAGAAGCCAAATCGTTTCTTGACACTAGGCCTATGGAATGACCATCTGCATTAGAGTTTAGATTCTCGGCCCAAGCCCGAGCCCGACCCGAGCCCGACCGGACCTCGGGTCGGGCTCGGGCCGTTATTTTCCGCCACATCCTCGGGCCGGGCCGGGCCCGGGCTGGACGGCGCCTGGGCCGGACCCTTGATCAAGCAATTTTTTTTTTTTTTTTTAATCCATTACCTTATTATCCTATTTGGGTGGGGAGATAGCTATGCCATAATCAGAAATATTATAAATATATATATATATATATATATATATATATATATAGGCTATATAAAAGTAACAAATGTGTACAAAAGTTAGGCTGCAGTTACAAAATGCAGCACTTCATGCGCGGAGTCTCCTCCTCTCGCACGCATCACACCGGGAGCTTGAAGATGTAAAGAAAAAAAGAAAAACAGGAGAATTAACTTTGAGCAAGTGTGGAGGAAAGTCGGAGGTATGGAAGCAGTTTAAACAAGTCGTGGGCAGTGACAACAATATGTTGTTCATCATTGTTTCTTTTTTTTTTTACGTTTCTTCATTCAGATCCACTTGCGATCCGTTCCATTCTAAACAAACAGCGCAGTTTACAGGCTTCGTCCTTGTTGTATTATTCTAAACAGATTTCTGCAGTTCAAACAACTCTGAATTGTAGTTGAGAACGTCAGTTATAACGGCCCACGTATTAAAAAATTGTCGGGTTTAAATCGGGCTCGGGCTCATAATTACAGTTAATGTTTCGGGCCGGGCCGGGCTCGGACACAACGGGCTCGGGCTCGGGCAGGTTCGGGCTTGATTTTTTGGGCCGATCTAAGCTCTAATCTGCATTCGCCCACTGAAGGTACAGACCTTGATTGATATGATGTATTGAACTGTCAGGTCTGTTGTTAGCCTGTTTTTGCATTCTTAGTTTTGATTTCTGAAGGCCTTTGCAATGCTTTCGGGAGTAGCCTAAAAGGAGGGAGGAGCGGGAGAATGGGAGGGAGAGGAGGAAAATTTAGAAAGAAAGTAGCTTCTCTTATTTTGCCTGATTAGCCAGTGAAATCTAATTTTGCTTGTCTGTTATTTTCCAATTATTTCCTTTTTTTTTTTTTGCTTTTGTTCTGTTAGTTTTTTATCTTTCCTTTTGCTTTAAGAAACTTATTTGACTATTATGGAACGGAAACGAGTTTGCCTTACATGGTGCATCTTTTCTACCGGTACTTAAAGTGATTATGTTCGTGATCCAATATGGGTTTACAATTTGATTGATGATGATGATGATGATGATGATGTTGATGGTAAGGATGCTGGCCTATATTATTTTTATTTTACTATTATTAGGCAATTGTTTTTTGTTTTTCCTCTTTTCTTTTGTTTTTCTCTTCCTTCTTCCCAATTTTTTGCTTTTTCGTCTATTAAATAGTGACTATTAAGTGTCTTGGTCTAATGATAGCTTATTTGCAAAGGTAAATGTAATTATATTCGACTTCATGTCTCCCTTTACTGAAATTAGGCAGCCGACGACTGAATAGCCCACTAGTTTATGTTCTTGGACAACCACCTGTGTGTGTGTGTGTGTGTGTGTGTGTGTGTGTGTGTGTGTGTGTGTGTTGCACCCCCTCCCATCTCTGCTTCACCCCTATCCCTCTCCTTACATTACTAACACAGTTAGTCTATCATAGGTAAAGGTTAACATGTAATACTTTTAAATATTAGGAGTCTGCCAAATAAAATAGAACTTTTAAGAGCCTGGCTTGCCTACAACAAACCAGATGTTATCACTCTGTCTGAGACTTGGATAAAAAATTTAACTTGACAGATATACATTGTATAGAGCTGACAGGGATGCACACAGTGGTGGTGTAGCCACCTATGTTTCATCACATTTATCTTCGGAGCTTACCACTCCAAATGAAAATCCTGTGCATTTTGAATGTCTCTTTGTAATAATCTGTTTTCATGAAAAACATCTGATTATAGGTAACATTTATAGACCACCAAGCTCCCGCTCAGATTCAATAAAGTGCATTGGTAATACCATTAGCTCCTTAAATTGTCCAAAGGAAATGATAATCCTTGGGGACTTTAATCGAAATTGGTTAGACCGATTCTCTCTTAACGAAAGACATTTTTTGGAGAGCCTCAACTTAACTCAGCTAATTAAAGAACCAACTCGGGTTGACAATAGATCAAAATCTTTATTAGATTGGATCCTGGTCACCTACCCTGATAGGATTATCGACTCTGGAGTACTCTCTGATTGCTTTAGTGATCATTCCATAGTGTCTTGCGTATAGAAAATCAAATTACCAAGCCTACCACCTAAAATAATCAAAGTAAGACAGTTGAAAATGTTTAATGACGAACACTTTATTGAAGATCTATTGAAAATGAAGTGGGACAGACTTAATTTAATCCCCTTTGCTTATGATGCTTGGAATTTTTTTCACACCGAAGTACTCAAAGTAATTGACATTCATTCCCCTTGGAGGTCACTAAGAGTTAAAGGAAGACCTCTACCCTGGATTAATGGTGAATTACTCGCACTATTCAAGCAAAGGGATAAGGCATGGGATAAACACCGTTCATCAAAAGATCCTGTAGACTGGGAAACATAAATACTTAAGAAACTCATGCACAACAAAAACACAGAATGCTAAATTACATTACATGTCATTTAGCTGACGCTTTTATCCAAAGCCATTTACAATTGTTATATATGTCAGAGGTCGCACGCCTCTGAAGCAACTAGCGGTTAAGTGTCTTGCTCAGGGACACATTGGTTGAGGTATCACAGTGGGAATTGAACCCAGATCTTCCACACCAAAGGCATGTGTCATATCCACTGCTCCACCCCCACCCCCAAAATCCAATGACTTTAAAAGTTCCCTATGTAATGACTATAACAATCCCAAGAAATTCTGGAAAGATCTTAATATTTTACTCAACAAATCTAATGCAAGCGTTCCGATCAAAATTAGACTTCAAAATGATATTTCTGATTCTCCAGCAGTAGCTAATGCTTTTAATCAGCATTTTTCTTTTATTTGTAACTCCCAGTCTCTAAAATCCCACAACACCACAAATATTGCTCAACACGCTAGTGCCTCTTCTTTCTCTTTTTCAACTATCTGTCCCATCGATGTAAAGAGAGTTATTTCAGAACTGAAGTCTGGAAGTGGTAGAGACCTAGATGGTCTGGAAACTAAGTTTATAAAGATCGCCTCTGACATACTGGCATAGCCACTATCTGATTTATTTAACTTATCATTAACATCTGGCAAGGTCCCACTAAGATGGAAATGTGCCAGAGTAACTCCACTTTATAAAGGAAGTGATCATTTTGATCTTAACAATTACAGACCCATTTCTATTATTAGCAATGTGGCAAAAATCTTCGAAAAGCTAATATTCAATCAATTATATAACTATATTAATCAGTCCTCTATTTTGTCTCAATATCAATCTGGTTTTAGACCAAAATTTTCTACCACAACTGCCCTACTAAAGCTCAGCAATGATGTGTCATCATCCTTGGATAACAACATGTCTACCGGATCAATTTTTATAGATTTAACAGCATTTGACCTTGTCAACCACTACATTCTTTTAGATAAACTTCATGCCATTGGTCTCTCTAAACAAGCTCTTCTCTGGTTCAACTCTTATCTACATTTTAGACATCAGTGTGTCCTTATGCAGGGTAGTCTATCTTGCTTTTCTATTATGGAAAAAGGTGTCCCTCAAGGATCATCGCTGGGGCCTCTCTTATTGTCTTCGTCAATGACCTTCCCCAAGTTTGCTCAGATTGATGACATAGTGATTTATACTTCTGATACTAAGATATCTAAGATACAGAACAATCTTCAATCTGATTTCAATACCATTCAACAATGGTTCCAATGTCATGATCTTCTGATGAATAAGAAAAAAATCATACAGCATGCTTTTCCCAGCAAGATCTGCTACCTTGAATCTGACTAACCTGTTAATTAACTTCTTAGATGGCACCCCTCTTGGGAGAGTTAATGAATATAAATACCTGGGCTTCTGGCTTGACTCTCAACTCTCCTTTAAAGTACACATAAACTCTATTGTAAGGACGTTAACCTGCAATCTAAGGATGCTGTACCGTTCTAGCAATCGTTTTACACAACAGATCAGGTTAAGAATTGTTAAGCAACTATTATTTCCAATTATAGACTACGTTGATGCAGTATATCAGAACACTACTGAGACTAATCTTAAGCCTTTGACTGTTGTCTTTAATAGTTGTTGTAGATTTGTGTTGAGATGCTTGTATGCGAGTGAATGTGTATGTTGTACTGCAGTGTCTTGTCCTGTGTACTGTTCAGTCCTACCGAGGACCCTCTTGAAAATGAGATGACACATCTCAAGAGGTATTCCACGTATAATAAATAAATAAATAAATATTCCTAAAAAATAACTGATATGTTGGGTGTCTCAGTCATACATCTATGAACTCGTCATTGTCTAAATAAACCAGAAGGTATATAACTTAATTACAGAGGGAATTAATATTGCCCAAGCAGTATCTTACAGTGACATCAGTGTGTGCAAATTTTAACCAGCAGAGTAAACAAAAATGTTTGGATCTCAGAGATGCTTTAAATTTCGTTTCTTTTGAGGATGTTTGGTAGCTTGTTCTGTTGTCAACACAACATATGTATCTTTGTAGATAATAAGGCTAATGTTTGTTGAAGACAGTGATATGATAAGTTTGATTCATAATGATTATGACTTACCTGCAGGTACTGAGATGATGTTTGGTAACTTGTTCACTAGATCATTTCGTTTGATCTTCACTAAAACCATTGTGGTCACTTTAATGATGTTCATACTGTAGGTCTGGAACATCGTATCCACTGTGTTCCTCCTATTTACATTCTCCAGTTTACTAATTGGGATTGCTTGGAAGTCTTCAAGGGCCCCTTCCTGCTGCAGGTACCACTTAAAATGTTCATGTTTAAAAATACTATGATTATCAAAACATACCAGTTTTGTAGATTATGTCATGATGACATTTGTCTAAACAAATAATTTAAGATTCATTCATGGATCATTAAACAATGGTAATTAATAAACCAAAAGTAAATATTCTGCATTAATTCTCTCAAGGTTCTGTCCTGAGTCTGATGCTGTTTGCTTTATACATTCAGCTCTGGTTTCTCACTCTATGGTGCAACATAAAAATCATAACACTGACAATCTTCTGGTCTATCAAGTGCACCAGATGATTGTGAACAAGATAGATGTAAAAGGAGTTGTTGTACATGTACATATGGAGTCCTGAGCAGACTGACCACTGGGAACTTCTGAGATCTCCTGGTCCTCTCTGTGGAGGAATCAGGACGAATTACCTCACATCATGTAATGGTGAAGTCCCTTCAGTTGGCCTCAAAAAGATTTACTGCCCCTAGATGAAGGAGTTCAAGTTTCCTCCTGTTCATTATGTACATCCTTCCTCTGGGAGAGATCCACCATCATGGCCTCTGTATCCATTGCTAGGCAGACAACACTCAACTCTATCTCTCCTCCAAAACAACAGCCACCCATTCATCTATCACTACCTGCCTTGCACACATTTAAACATGGATGAAACAGAACTTCCTCAAACACAACTGCAATGAAACTGAAATCTTCATCATTGGTCCAAACTACCCGCTCCACCCAGACCTCAACATCAACAGCTCAATCGTCACCCTCCACCCAGGTCCACGACTTTGGAATCACCCTCGACCCCACCCTATTGTTCCTACCCCAAGTTAACCAGGTTACAAAATCTGCCTTTTTACACCTCAAGAACATTGACTGCCTCTAGCCGTCCCTGCCGCTGTTGAAACAGTTATCCATGCCCTCATGCCCTCATGACCTCCAGAAGTGCCTACTGCAATTGCATCCTTTATGGTAAACCCACCAAGATCCTCAATAAACTCCAATATGTCCAAAACTCTGCCGCCCGGATGTTCACTAGCACCTGCCGCAGAGACCACATCACCACTGACCAAGCACCAAACCTGGAGAGCAGGTCTTTGCAGTTGCTGCCCCCTCCCTCTGGCACACCATCACCAACCACATCAAAATGCCTCCTTTGGAGGTTTCTGGGAACAAGAGACTACACATGGTGATGGTGCAGTGTACGTGACAAATGCCTTTGGTGTGGGAGACCTGGGTTCAATTCCCACTGCGATACATCAACCAATGTGTCCCTGAAAAAGACACTTAACCCATCGTTGCTCCAGAGGCGTGCGACCTCTGATATATACAGTCATGTGAAAAAATTAGTACACCCATGCTAAAGTTGACTAAAAAGAGGAATAAAAAAAATCATCTTTTGCAAATTAATGCCTTAATTAAAAAAATGAGAAAAAATCGGCATGGGGGTACTTTCCATAAAATCATCTCTCAATGCAAATCAAACCAGCTATTAGGCTAACTGAAATAAAACCATGTCAATCTCTAGGTATGGTGAAGGGTATGTGATGATGTGGGGCTATTTTAATTCCAAAGGCCAAGGGAACTTTATCAGGATGCATAGTATCCTGGATCCATGAAATAACTGGCCTTTAAAAATAAAAATCTGCCTGCCTCTATGGGAATCTAACATAGGGGTGTACTTACTGTACTTATGCCCCCTGTATTTTAAGGAAGAACATTTATTTATTTACGATACATTACTCATTCACAAACAAAATTGGTGTCCTTAAAGATTGGATTGTTCCTCATTTTTTTAATTAAGGCATTAAGATCAATTTCCAAAAGATATTCCTCTTTTTAGTCAACTTTAGCATGGGTGTCCTAATTTTTTCACATGACTGTATAGCAATTGCAAGTCGCTTTGGATAAAAGCATCAGCTAAATGACATGTAATGTAATGTCTATCTCTGTGTAGTAATCATTCTTCTACATATGGAATATGTAACAGAGTGGAGGCATAGTCTCTTCACTGAGAGAACCAGGGTAACAAGTTAACTAGATGTCTTCTCTTGGTTTGTTTGAACAAACTTAGAATGAACACAAAACAAGTGAATATTGGGCCGAACCAAATCTAAAACAGAAAATATTGTCTGATGAGAACAACTGAATATTAGAACAAAACATGAGTTTACGGCAGAGTTTTGCTCTAAAACTGAGCTACAACACCAGAGAACGATGCCCCAAAGCTGAACAGGTTGGAAAGATAATCAACAGTGTTTGATGGATCAGACCAACTGGAAGGCAGCACAGTTTCTTTTGTTCTGTCTTAAATCCTCACCTTTGATCAACAGAGTGACAATCATCTTTGATGGCCACAGGTTAACCCTTAGACAGGTCGCTCTTCATGGACACACAGCTGGGATCAGGATCAGGTTCAGGAGACTCTGGTCTCTGCTGCTGGATCCTGAAACAAACAGATAAATGGGCATATTGAAAAAATCTTTTAACACAGACAACTGTTTTTATTTCAAATATTAGTAATGTTGGACAGTTTTTAATTCTTACCTTCCATCAGAAGATAGAAAGAAAGAGAAAAAGAAAAAGAGGAAGCAGCATGGAATACCACTGATAAGAACTGATACTTATACCAAATATAATAATACAACAGGCTATATACATAATTATTAACAACTGAATACTAATAACAACTTACTTTTTGTCAGAAACACATTTAAAATCCAAAAAATGATCAGGTTCAGGATCAGGATCAGGATCATGATCATGATCAGGTTCAGGTCTCTGCTGGGTCCTGATAGAAAAACACATTTTTTGAAGATCACATGTTTAGTTAAAGACTCCCTGCATAACAATATATAATTAAGATAAATATGTATATAAGCCTAATTATTAAAAAGAAATGCCAATAATGACTTTCTGACAGAAACACAATTAAAATTAGAGCCCGACTGATATATTGGCAGGCTGATATTATTGGTGGGCTGATATTATCGGCTGATATTAGGCATTTTCCAAACTATATTTATATTTTATTTAAAACATAAAAAAACGGACCATGTTGGCGTTGCATAGTTTGTCCACCAGAGGGCGCTCTACAAAATGCGCACACACACACAGGGCGCTCTACAACGTCCCTGTTGGCAACACTCATATTTAACCGTTTAAGTTTCATATCTTAGGTTTGTATTTTTATACATTTTATTTGTCAGAACTTTAATATATTTTAGTTTTAGTTTAGTTTATTAAGGATCCCCATTAGCTGACGCCTTGACGACCAGCTAGTCTTCCTGGGGTCCAACACTACATTTAATCAAACAATATTAAAATATTTCATAACATATACAGAAAAGAAATAAAAAAATAAATAAAATAAAATACATGCAACAATATCTGCCAACAAAACTAAGTAACAAAAAGCAAAATAAATTAAAAAAAAATTACAAATGAAATTAAATGAAAACAATAACAAACCAAGCAAATAGAGAAATATCTTCAAAACGAAGTTATATAGTACCATATATTACATGGCTAACATTAAGGTGGCTTACATTGACAAAAACACACAATCAGAAACCTCATAATAAATAATTTAAATTAAGGTAAGATTTAACTTTCTTTTTAAAATGGTCCTTTCCTGTGATAAAACGAAGGTTACTAGGGATTTTATTCCACAAAGAACTTGCTCTGTAAATCATTTTTTTTTTCAAGTTATTGGTTTTTGGTAAAGGTGACATCATCTGCCCCCTACTGGCTCCTCTTGGTAAATAAGTGTGGATATCTGAACTGGAAGTTATGTTATCAAAAATAAATGATGGTGTCTGACTTTGAATAGAGCAACAAAGTAAGCACATTGGCTAATAATCTTTTTTCAACACTCAACCATTGAAGACATTCATGCATTTTAACTACATTGGACCTACAATTGCACTTTATAACAAGTCTTACAGCTTTATTTTGTGCTACTTGAAGTTTTCTAAGTAGGGTTTTTGAAGCAGATGACCAGATTACTGAGCAATAATCTAAGTGGCAGATAACCAAAGAGCAAACAATTTGCCTTAGTAAAGAAGATGATAGAAATGGTGAGCATTTCCTTGTAGTGTCAACTGCTCTTCCCGTCATAGTAACCATATAGTCAATGTGATCAGACCATGACAATGCACTATCAAGCCGTAGTCCTAAAAGCTTAACTTTATTTACTTGTTTTATAGATTGGCCTGCAACTTCAAGATTCAATTTAGGCCCTTGTGCTAATTTATGTTTAGAGCCAAATACCATACAGACTGTTTTTGATGCATTTAGCACAAGTTTGTTTGATTTTATCCAATGAAGTACCATGTTGAGCTCCCTAGATAGAACCTGATTAACCTGATTAAGCTCACAACATGTAGATGCGGCATAATGGAGGGTAGAATCATCTGCATTTTGATGTTCTGTTGTGACAATAAAACAAACAAGTTTATTTTTAAACTGCATTATCATATTTTATTGAGGACTCATAAATCATGTCAGGGGAATTGATTTGTTTTGTTGCGCGTTTCTGGATTTTTTTTTTTAAATATAAATCAACCATGTACAGTATATGGTACCAGTGGGGAACAGAGAGATCAGATCAGATTTGAATACCAGGTGAAAACAGGGCCATAGTTATCCCAGAGATCACCTGGAACACAGAGACAACTCACCTCAGTCTTCTCTCCATTTCACGAATTCGCTCCTTCACACTTATTTTAATTTTAAGCTCCATTACGGGTCGCCTTGTTTTTTAAAGTAGTGGTGTCTCCATGGACCGGTGACTTCATGGACACACAGCTGGGTTCAGGTTCAGGTTCAGCAGGATCTGGTCTCTGATGGGTCAGGTAAATAAGGACGTTTTTAGGAGTCTAAATGCAGTCATTTATGTTTTGGTAATTGGAGTACAACAATTTCAATTACCATTCTCAACTTCTCTCTCTGGCTGTCTGCATCCTTTTTTGGAAGTGGATTTTGCACTGTTGTAATTTTTTTTGTGTATAAGTAAATCGTTAAACTTTTACCGTGTGGTCCTCTGGATTTTTTTATGTGGATTAAGACGAGGAGAATTAGAAGAGCGTTGAGCTACGGCTTCATTCTGTGGACACCTACAACATTTTGTAACTTAAGTTTTGTATACTAATATATCTGAATGCAGGAATTTAGACGTCATCTCACCACTTTCGCACCAAATGATTGCAGAGTGTGGTCTACACCTACTCTATTTGTAGAGTGTCCTGATTAGGATTGGACGCTACAAATAACATGGTATTGAATTTGAACACAAAGTTGCATCTTAAAGAGTGACAGCAGAAGAAAGGCTCGGACCCCCCCCATCTTCAAACTCAGCCTTCATTTAGATCTCAACTACACAGCTGTAAAGTTTTCTGACTGCAGCCTCACGGTTGGGACAGACAGACGTAGAAACACCTGGCAAAGGATTTAAAACTTCCTCTGTAGTAGTTCATGTTACAACATGGAGATTTATCTTCAACACAAGAGTCATCCACACTCTCTCAGGAAATACGAAGTGAAGTAGAAACATTATATTTAACATTACAGAGCCAGAAACTAACCCTGAAGAGACCAAAGACTAACGTGTTGTTAAAGTATCAAACAGCAACTTACAGTTTCTTCAAACAGTCCAAAGAGTTGATGAAGAAGAGTTGATGATGAAGAACTCAGGTGAGTTGTTTCCTGATGAGTCACAGCTCCACCTGTCGGGAAGCAGATTTTCACAATAAGAGCTTTGTTTCTTCTCTCTGTGTAACTGTGGTTGTTGTTGTCAATGTGTGTTTGTTCTTCCTTCGTCCCGTGAATGCAACACGAGGAACTTTCTACACGTCGAGTTCCAACATGTTTAAAATGTGATGAACAAACTTTATCGTTAAACAGACTCAGTGACGCAGTGGAAGAAGTACTCCAAACTATTAATACTACACGGTGAAAATACTCTGTCCAACGTCCTGCTCTGTTACTAAAAGTACTTGATGTAGAAGTAGCAGTGAGAGAGCTGATTCTCTGGAACATTACATCATG
Organism: Sander lucioperca; assembly: GCF_008315115.2. Classification (NCBI taxonomy): domain Eukaryota; kingdom Metazoa; phylum Chordata; class Actinopteri; order Perciformes; family Percidae; genus Sander; species Sander lucioperca. Next base: position 45,833,951 of record NC_050175.1, on the reverse strand, counting down.
TTTTACTGCTGATTCAGACTTTGTGTGTAAACTGTGAATGTGCAGAGTAACACGCTGACAGATAAATGGAGGACAATAACAAGTACAAGCTTTTCTTCTGAGATTATAGCAAGTATTCAGACATGTTACTGCAGTAAAAGTACTAATAGCACAGAGTAGAGTAACAGCAGCTGGCTGAGCAGATAACTAACGTGGAGAAAAAACAGACGCTCTGGTCTCTGTTCTCTGGCCTTTAACAGAGAAAACCTCAGCAGAGAACTCCACATTACAGACAGCACATTGAGGGCTGGGAGCCAAAGGGGCATCACTGCGTTTCATCATTTAACAGGAGAGACAGAACTAACCGGTTTCTAGCTGAACTCAGGCAGCTTCGTCAGGAGGAGGAAGAGGACAGAAAGAATCCTGGAGAACCAGAAACACTCTGACTAAAGAGATCAGTGGAGCGAAGAGGAGCTACACTGAAAAGATGCAGAACAAGTTTTCAGCCAACAAGGCTGCGTCAGAGCAGACAGGCCTGCAGGACATCACCTGCCTGATAATAACTCTATGATGGATTATCATAGAGTGGGCATGTCTGTGAAGAGAAGGCTCGGCCCAGAGAAACATTTTCATTCAGATACCTGGAGGTCAGAAGTCAACAGACCCCTTTGAAAAAGGACAATGTAACATTACATCATGTTTTACTGCTGATTCAGACTTTGTGTATAAACTGTGAATGTGCAGAGTAACACGCTGTCAGATAAATGGAGGACAATAACAAGTACAAGCTTTCCTTCTGAGATTAAAGCAAGTATTCAGACATGTTACTGCAGTAAAAGTACTAATAGCACAGAGTAAAGTTACAGCAGCTGGCTGAGCAGATAACTAACGTGGAGAGAAAACAGACAGACTCTCTGCTCCCTGAACTCAACACAATATGAAAATGAAAAAGTGAAAGACTTATGTACTGGATTGCTCTGATTGGAGGGTTTCTCACGCTGCAGCTGGACCTGGAAGACCTCTGGGACACCCAGACATCTTATCATGTGTGTCGACTGAAACCTTTGTCTCTGACAGCAAAACAAAAAACCTGTTTCAGCTTCATCAGGAGGAGGAGGAGGAGGAGGAGGAGGAGGAGGAGGAGACAGAAAGAATCCTGTAGAACCAGAAACACTCTGACAACAGAGGGACTTTCCACACGTCGAGTTCCAACATGTTTAAAATGTGATGAACAAACTTTATCGTTAAACAGAATCAGTGACGCAGTGGAAGAAGTACTCCAAACTATTAATACTACACGGTGGAAATACTCTGTCCAACATCCTGCTCTGTTACTAAATGTACTTGATGTAGAAGTAGCAGTGAGAGAGCTGATTCTCTGGAATATTACATCATGTTTTACTGCTGACTCAGACTTTGTGTGTAAACTGTGAATGTGCACACAGACACACACACAGACACACACACACACACACACACAAACACACACACACACACACACACACAGACAAACACACACACACACAGACACACACAGAGACAGACACACAGACGCACACACACACACACACACACACACACACACAGACACACGCAGAGACAGACACACACACACACAGAAACACACACACGCAGAGAAAGACTCACACACACACACAGACCCTAATTCTAACTGGTGTGTGCAGCTTCAGGTTTATAAAGGACGTGCTCTGCTGTGGACATGCTGCAGCAGATGTGTCCCGTTTGAGCTCCGTGTATTTCTGTAGTTTTGGTTTCCACCTCCGATGTAGAGCAGCGTTCAGCCTCTTCCCTAAACTTCGTCTCATTCAGAGACCAGAGACCCAAACGGGGCTCTGAGTCTGTCAGGAGGTCTGAGATCTACCGTATCAGCAGAGATATCACGTAATGCACAGCTGACTATGGTCAGGTTGATTATTTTCTGAAATATTGTGACTGTATTCATGTAATACCCTATTCTATTATAACTTTATTTTTCACAAAATATCACGACTCCTCCAAATCTCAGAGAACACAGATGGGATGAGTTATACTTTGAATGTGCACAAAGTTTTGGACATGAGCAGAAATCTTGCTCAAACATCTGAAATATTACAATCCAGGGCTTTATTAATTCATTAAAATGAAGAGTGTGCTGACTCAGATATAATTGGGACTGTTGATCTACAGGAGAATACATAGATGAAAGCAATACAGAATGTCTGACAGCCTTCCTGCAATATATTCCATTATGTTTTTATATTTGAGTGTAATCTAGGTTTCCCTTTACATAAAGGTATTTCTAGCATAAATTGATTCAGAAAAAGGTAGAAATAGGTGCATAGGTAGATGCGATGCCCCCCCCCCCATTATAAGTCACCACACAGATCTGGAACAGAACCCTGGCCTTTGGGTTGCCAGGCCAGTTCTGAGTAGGCCAAATGTTGGTGCCATCTAACTTACATGCAAGCTAGAAACTAAAATGAACATACATTACTACTCTATGGCTGCCACAGCGCTGTGGAGAAGGGGGGGGCGCAAAACTCAATCTCACCTAGGGCAACAAAAGGGCTAGAGCCGTCCCTGGTTGCAGTTGATGACAAACACTGATGGGGGGATGGGTCATGTGATCAGGTCATGTGACTTTATGCCAACATTCCAAACATTTGTATCAAAATCCAAAATGGCAGCACAATGTGGACAAAGACACTGGGCATGACGTAGGTGTTGTTATATTTTTCACGATTATATTTTGGAGTGATTTTGTTTTAGAAAATAGTTTTTTAAGGATAGTTTTACGTGTTCTTGTGGATAGTTTTAAAATTATATACTTTGATAATCAGGCATTGAATGCCTGTATCCTGGGGGATACATTGCCCATATAAGGGCATTTAACAGGGCTGATCACTCACAGATATACTTATGTTTTGAGGCCTGTTCTCTACAAATATTGAATAGGATAAAGGTGTGCAACATTGATTACGTTTATTTTACTCTCAAATGTGCCATGAACCTAGAGTGTTATTTAATACTATTAACTCTGTTGTAAATCCATGCACCTCTGCTCCGACAGATGTTTCAATCAGTACATGTGAGAAATTTCTCTGTTATTTTATCAACAAAGTAGCATCTGTCAGGAAAAATGCCAGTGCTAATTTTAAAGTGTTTGTACCTGCTTCTCCTGCACACTCAGCTGTGTTTGAGGAATTTAAACCACTTTCACTGACGTTACTTAGTGAGGTTGTACAACACATGAAACCCACCAACTGTCCCCTAGACATTGTTCCCGCCAGAATGGTGAAGGAGGTTTTTAATAGCACCATTGGGTCTAGTCTTCTTACTTTTTTTAATTCTTGTCTTAGTTTAGGTTCTGTCCCAGCTGCCTTCAAACATGCTGTGGTCAGGCCCCTACTTAAGAAGCCTAATCTTGACCCCACAGTGTTGTCAAATGTTAGACCAGTCTCTCATCTGCCTTTTCTTTCTAAGGTTTTGGAAAAAGTTGTTTCCATACAGTTACAAGCCTTTTTACAGCAGAACTCTGTGTTTGAAAAAATTCAATCTGGTTTTAGATCACGCCACAGTACTGAGTCTGCACTGTTGAGAGTACATAATGATATTGCCTTGTCTGTAGATGCCGGGAATCCTACTGTTTTAGTGCTCTTGGACCTCACAGCGGCTTTTGACACAGTGGACCATGCAGTCCTCCTCTCTCGCCTTGAGCATAGTGTAGGCATCAGAGGCTCGGCACTTGCATGGTTTAGCTCCTATTTGGCTAATAGGAGCTTTTCTGTCATGATTGGTGACCTCTTCTCGTCAGCTGCTCCTCTCTCTTGTGGGGTTCCCCAGGGCTCAATTCTTGGCCCCATTCTGTTCTCTTTATATATGCTGCCTTTAGGGGCTATTATAGGAAAGCATAAACTGTCATTTCATTGTTACGCAGATGATTTGCAAATCTATTTGCCTATTAAAGCAAATGACAGTGTCGCACTAAACTCCCTGCTTAGTTGCATCACTGATATTAAGCTGTGGCTTTCAGAAAACTTTCTTAATTTGAATGAAGATAAAACGGAGTGTATTATTTTCAGTACTTCAGGCACGCAAAATGGTCCAGCTTTGAGTTTGGGAGCTCTAGCATCCTACACTAGGTCAGCCGTCAAAAATTTGGGGGTTACTTTTGATTGCAGCATGAAATTTGACAAGCAGATCAGTAATGTTGTTAGAATGAGCTTTTTCCAGCTTCGTCTCCTGGCTAAAGTTAAGCCTTTCCTCAACAGGCACGATCTAGAAAAGGCAATTCATGCCTTTATTAGTTCTAGGTTGGATTACTGTAATGCTCTTTACGTTGGTCTGAATCAGACCTCCATCTCACGTCTTCAACTTGTGCAAAATGCAGCTGCTCGCTTTTTAACAAATACATCTAGACGTGCACATATCACTCCCGTTCTCTACACCCTTCATTGGCTCCCTGTGCGTTTTAGAATCGATTTTAAGATTTTATTGTCTGCTTTCAAGGCCTTAAATGGTCTAGCCCCGGAGTATTTGTCCGAAATTTTAACTTTGCGGGAGCACAACCGGTCATTGCGGTCTTCAAACCAGCGACTTTTAGAAGTGCCAAGGTCTAGATATAAACGGTGGGGTGACCAGGCTTTTGCAGTTGCTGCTCCAAGACTCTGGAACAAGTTACCCCTTGATATCCGCACTATTACAGATGTAGCTCTTTTTAGGTCCAAACTTAAAACGCATCTGTTTAGTCAGGCTTTTAATACGTAGCAGTGGTGTGACGATTTCGTTCTTCTGTTTCTCTGTAACTATTTCTGATTTTACATGTTCTTTCTTTATATTGTGTGATATGTGTTTTTATTCTTGGTTTCGATGTTAAGCACTTTGGATACCTGCTGGTTGCTGTAAAGTGCTATATAAATAAAGTTTGATTGATTGATTGATTGAAATGTGTATTATTGATGAATTCACCAGTGTACACATGTTTGCAGGGAACTTCTGTCAGCTGTTTCTACAAGAAACAGCCTCTATTGCCCGTAGAATATATCTGGTGTGGGGCACCACAGGGAAGATGCTACAATTAAAAAAAATTGGCACATGAACTGTTTAAAAAGTTATGAAATGTTAAATTTAGGGTGCAACCAGGACGATTGAAACAGAGGACGAATGAAACAGCATGTACAGCACACAAGATCTACCAGACCCAGGAAAGTTGGCGTCATGACGTCACGCTGCTACAAAGTTAGACCCACGAACCCAATTTGAGTGCGGTAATTAAAATGTTTGGTGCGGTAATTATTTTTTAATGACAGGTTGTATTTATTGTTTAACGTGCCGTTGTCATGGTCATACGACAGTTGAATTAGTGTTTTAAAATGTCCTACAGTGTGGAATGTCAGAGTTTTTTAGTTGAAATTTTAGTTTAAATGTCAATTGTTGCTGTCGGAACGAATGGAACAGCTGTTTGGTCCCCCATGCCTGTTTGATTGGTCCAGGCCAGGAGGGATGAATGAAGCAAACACACGTCTGACTTCTGCTCAAATAACTCCCCAACGGTTTGGTTCACAGCTGAAAATGCAACTGTATTTGACAGAGGACAGATGTAGGTTGCTAGTGACAGAATATTAGCTTTTAGAGTTTTACCATGTCTTTGTAAATTATGTTTAATTAAAAACATTGGCAATGCATCTTGGGAGATAAAGTTCTGTTTTTTCCAATTTTTTCTAATGTGTGTGTGTGTGTGTGTGGATAACATGAAATAATGTAGTTAATTAATTGTTTTAAAAGTTTGCATATGAACTATAATAAAAAGAATACAATGCAACATGTAACCCTAAATGGGCTAAGAGTGTAACTTAGAAAATAAAATCATATTTAAAAAAAAAAAAAAACATGAACTTGTGTCATTAAAAATTAGCAATAAATAATTTTTCCATCAAATGTATTTCTGCTTGCCCCTTTAAGGGTTAACATTCCCTGATGGCTATCTTTATGAAAGATATAGATTTCCAGCGTAGGGAATTATGTAAAGTCTATTTGTCGGCTTGTTGATCCGTGTGTTGCCATCGCCACATCGGTTTGATTTATGTTTTTTATTTTCTCTCACGATGGCTTCCCACTGCCGGGGTTGACCAGTGTAATTATGGTCAGATCATGTCCAGACTGATGGGGAAGTGATATTGATAAGAGTTGTGATGTACAGCGTCGGCTATTTTTTTTTGCCAGCTTTCCTTTTTGTTTTAATGTGTGTGTGTATGTTTGTGTATGTGTATGTATATGTGTGTGTGTGTGTGTGTGTGTGTGTGTGTGTATGTGTATGTATATATGTGTGTGTGTGTGTGTGTGTGTGTGTGCGTTAACAGGGTTGTCTGATGTTCTAACATCTGAGCTCACCTGTCTCTCTCTCTCTCTCTCTCTCTCTCTCTCACTCTCTCTCTCTCTCTCACTCTCTCTCTCTCTCTCTCTCTCTCTCTCTCTCTCTCTCTCTCTCTCTCAATTCACTTCAAATAGTTATTTTGCTTTTGTCTTTGTTTTCTTTCTAACATTTGACCCTAGCGACTTCACTGTATATTGGTATTGAGAATGAGGACATAAGTCACGATTTGGGAGGTGTCTGAGCCCATCCACCATTTTGGGATCCTACGCTATCGGTTGCCAGGGGCAACAGTGTCAGAGTGACACAGACACGGAGCAGGAAAGACGGCTCAAGGAATTATCATCAAGGCGTTTTGTTCTCTTAATACATCCATGGTTTAAACAGAGAAATTACGAGAAAATTAAGAAGAAGACAGCCAAAGAAAAGGGCCCTTACAGGGACAAACTGATAGGAACAACAATCTCTGAAACTGGTCCAGTATATTAATCAGTCAGCGTCACTAAAAGTTCTGTTGTTGCTGCTGACAGACTCAGATTATTATTCTAAGTGTCTGACAACATTATGGGATGGATCCCTACAGAGATAGACCTTTTAGTTAAAGAGTAAGATCCTTTTAGTTTAACATCAAACAGCCCTGAAATCACCATCACCAAACCCATGTAAATAATCAGTACTTTTATCAGAGTAAAACACACTTCATTCAAAGTGGACAGAAACTAAATAAAACTGTGATGTTTGAAAAATCAAAAGCCGTCTTGGTTCATCTTTCCAATGTTCCAACAATCACCACTGTGGTTTGGTTGAAATAAACCCTTAATTCACCCATTTACATGTGGAGATATGCTGGCTCTATACACGCTAAAAGTACTGATTATTTACATGGAGTCTGGTGGAAATATGCTGGCTCTATACACGCTAAAAGTACAGATTATTTACATGGAGTCTGGTGGGTTTGGTGATGGTGATTTCGGGGCTGTTTCATGTTAAACTAAAAGGATCTTACTCTTTAACTAAAAGCTCTATCTCTGTAGTGATCCTTTCCAGTCAGTGTGGTGTCTCTGTGCTGGACCAGAGAAAGGTCCTTTCTTCTAATTGTAGCCACCCAAGAAATCCGACGTCTCCTTGTCACATCGGAGACATGCTCTCCTTCGTGCTTTTTCCATGTAGGGAAACGAAAAAACGTTAACACATGGTTCCTACGGTTTCCACGACAATCGTGTGAGACACTGGAGCATTTTTTTTACAAAGCAGTTTTCCAGGCATTTAAAAATAGTGAGGAATTGTAACAACCTCCTCTGCTACCAACACAAACAATGAACGGTTCTGACGGGTATCCTCCCAAAATGGCGGAAGGGGGATCTCTGGGGGCGGGGCACTGTGTAGTGACGACATCTCCTCATTCTCAATACGGTTGTTGCTTTCCTGTTTTTTATTTTAATTTTTAAATGTATATTTTCAGGTCAGTGAAAGCACGCACCGCCAGACTAACAAACAGTTTTTTGCCCTGGGCCATACGTTCACTGAACAAACAATAACCTTGTGAAACTCAAGAGTCAAGATTCAAAATCCTATATTAATCCCACAATGGGGAAAGTCACAGTGTTGCAGCAGCAAGGGATAAGAGGAAAGTAGAGGACACACGTTACAGTTTTTTACAATCACTTTGGCACTAATTTCAGAACCTTGACGTCATTTTTCAAAATTCTAGACACAAAACTCACAACCAATGATCAAAATACACAATTTTTCAAAACTCTAACAATCATCAATACATTTCAGGTTTTGTTCAATGATTCCACTGTGTCTGTAGTATTCTCTCTACTACTGCAGTACTTTTACAGGGATGTATTTAGATCTAGTACCATAATGAAACATGTATCACCTATTTTGTACTACAATATTTAATGATGTATGAACGATGACCCAGTGAAACTATGGGTAGCTTGTGTGTGGCTGATCTAAAGTAATATTTCAATGATATTTCACAATAAATTTGTTTTGTTAACCAATGATTGTGCAAGTGCAAGATGTATTTAAAGATATGAATGCACAATGCAATGTTTTGAACATTGGACAGCCTGTTACAAGAGATGATCGTTTTGAAAAATGCCGTCAAGGTTCTGAAATTAGTAGCAAAGTGATGGTAAAAAAACTGTAACACACAACAATAATAACATAATTAAATAGAGTAAATATTAAAATAGTAAAATGTATTTACAGTAACTGCACAGTCACATGTTTTATTGTATGTCATATGTTTTATCAGTCCTGTAATAAAGGTCATTTCCCAGCCCAATCCATCCCCAATCCCCTGTCAGGACCAACCACACTACCTCTGGACATTTATTTCATTTCATTTGTGAACTTTCTTTCTTTCTTTCTACGCCAAAACCTGCTGCTATTTAACACATGTGTGAGGGAGGGTGTGTGTTGTCTTGGGAGGGTGTCAGTGTGTGTGTGTGTGTGTGTGTGTGTGTGTGTGTCTGTGTATGTGTGTGTATGTGTGTGTGTCTGTGTGTGTGTGTGTGTGTGTGTTTGTATGTTTGTGTCCCTGTGTGTGTGTGTGTGTGTGTGTGTGTGTGTGTGTGTGTGTGTGTGTGTGTGTGTGTGTGTGTGTGTGTGGGAGAGAGTGGCACCTTGAATTTCGTTGTGTTAATACACTGTATTCATGCAATGACAAATGAAGCTTGATTTGATTTGATTTTAGTGAATTGTATGTATGTATTTCTTCTCACATTATTATCCTTGATGCTTTGGCATTTATGGTTATTTCTGACATTCTTCCAACTGCCAGGGCTGCTACTGAAATAATAGGTTGCAGCAATGACAGTTTATGGAAAGCACCAGTGTAATCATGGTCAGATCTAGTGCCCGACTGATGGAGAAGTGATAGTGATAAGTCTCGTGATTCGTCGGCTCTTTTGTTGCCAGCTGTTCTTCCTGTTTTAGGAAACAGAGACTGTACTGCGTTCTGCCTGTAAAACTGTGTCTGTTTTCTTCATATTTATGTAGAATTATAGTTTTACAACACACAGGCGCTTTTACTCTTGGCTCTCTTATCGCTCTTCTTTTTGTTAATCTTCACTTTTCTTTGCAAAAATCTCTTACCTGCCAAATTTACTCAACGTACTATTTTGTGTATCTGCACCTTGATCCCCTGAATCTCCCTGTATATGTAAAGTTGATATATTGATCTCTGAAGACAAATCAGGAAAACTACTCACACAGAAATGATTCACCAATTATATGATTGTTGCTAGAGATACCGCTTCTTTTGTTGTGATGATTTCAGATTTTTAAATTGAAAAGATAAGCAAACAAACACAACAAGCAGTCCGTGCATGGCATGTGTGGTGTGTGTGTGTGTGTGTGTGTGCGTGCATGTGTGTGTGTGTAAGGTGAACACTTAGCTGGTATGTAGGTAGGTCTAATGATAAAGGAGTGGCATAATAATTTGACAATGCAAATCCACACAAAGTTCCCTGTTGCTTCCTCTTCCTCTTCATTACAGGAACATCTCTACACCAATGTCCACGTCTGATGGATAGTGGACGGTATATTTCTGTCTTTTCTCTCAGAGATTGTGGATTAACATGAGCCGAGGAACCGTCTGAATGATCACCAGGAACCTCAGGAGGAGGACAGGTATGTTTCTAAAGTTGTTGGGAGAACCTTTCTTTTTTTAAAGACAATTTTTTGTGGCATTTTTAGGCCTTTATTGACAGCTGAATACATGAAAGGGGAGAGAGAGGGTGAATGACATGCAGCAAAGGGCCACAGGTCAGAGTCGAACCTGGTCCCGCTACATTGAGGAGTATACCTCTATATATGGCCGCACGCTCTACCAACTGAGCTACCTGGGCGCCCTGTGGGAACCTTTCTAACGTAATTAAAAGCTGAGCCACAAAAGCACGAGATTTAAACTTCCCCGACAGACAAGAAAACAGCGTCTGCCGTACCAAACATTCACTTCTCATATCACAGATTAACAGATTTAGTTGTGTGAGATGTTACAGGTGGAATAGATTTATTTAGGTTTCTACGTATAGTCTGTCCACTATGCATCGGTTATGACGTAGCCTTCTACGCATGCGTCAGTTACGAAGTACTACGGATATGACGTTACAAAGTACTACAGTATGCAACGTTATGAAGAACTACGTATATGACGGTATGATATGCATCGGTTATGAGCTGGAAAAGAAAGAAAGAAGGTTACAGAATCGACGGCATGTGTGTGTGTGTGTGTGTGTGTGTGTGTGTGTGTGTGTGTGTGTGTGTGTGTGTGTCTGTGTGTGTGTGTGTGTGTGTGTGTGTGTGTGTGTGTGTGTGTGTTTGTGTGTGTGTGGGTGTTTGTGTGTGTACATGACCCGGAAAAGAAAGAAAGAAAGAATGTTACAGAATCAACGGCATGGCATCTCGCTCATCCTCTTCGGTGATGATCAGACAAGGACAATAGTAAATAGTAGAGGATTGAGCTTTGTTGGTCAGTAGCCGGTGAAGTTCCTGCATGTACTTAAACTGTTGAAAGGTTAGTCACCACGTGCTGCTCTCACATGGCGTCTATACGAGAGATACAGTGCACAGCATAAATGAGTACACCCATGCTAAATTTGACTAAAAGAGGAAAAAAAACATCTTTTGGAAATTGAACTTAATGCCTTAATTAAAATAATAAGATAAAAATCCAACCTTTAAGGACACCAATTTTCTTTGTGAGTGAATAATGTATCGTAAATAAATAAATGTTCTTCCTTAAAATATAGGGGTCATAAGTCAGTACACCCCTATGTTAAATTCCCATAGAGGCAGGCAGAGTTTTATTTTGAAAGGCCAGTTATTTCATGGATCCAGGATACTATGCATCCTGATAAAGTTCCCTTGGCCCCCACATCATCACATACCCTTCACCATACCTCACATCATCACATACCCTTCACCATACCCCCACATCATCACATACCCTTCACCATACCTAGAGATTGGCATGATTTTATGTCAGTTAGCCTAATAACTGGTTTGATTTTGCATTGAGAGATGATTTTATGGAAAGTACCCCATGCCAATCTCTAGGTATGGTGAAGTGATGATGTGGGGGTATGGTGAAGCGTATGTGATGATGTGAAGGCCAAGGGAACTTTATCAGGATGCATAGTATCCTGGATACATGAAATAACGGGCCTTTAAAAATCAGCTAACCAGTATTTTTGCCCCTTCCCAAAAGTTCTCAAACGGAAAGTGCCCAGATGGATATGCCGAGCAAATGCCAAGCAATCCATCTGGCGGAGTCAGGTTACTGCTCTGGGGTCTCATTTATAAACGTGGCATACGCACAAAAACGGGGCTGAAAATGTACGTATGCCAGTTCCCACGCAAAGGTTGTGATGTTGAGTGATGTTTGAATTTTTTAAATGATGTATTTGTATTTGTGCTTCCTGTGGGACTGCAGATGTAAATTAGCCTAAAGCTAACTCTGGTGCAATGCATCAAATGGTTACATTCATGTTTTAAGTGCACATTGTCCCTTACAAATAAAATTGAAATTTATAAAAATCAAACACGCCGGAACCGTGCAATCCAAATCCATGAATAAATACATAAATACATGAATAAATAAATATGCCTTTGAAATACATCATGATATAAATAAATGAGGCAATAAATACATAAATAATTAAATAAATGTAAATATTCATATAAAATGAATTAATTACGGTTGAGTTTAGTTGCTGCTCTCCCCGGTAGGATCTACAAACACTCTTCAAGGGCACCTTTTCGTCGCTTCAGACGGTGACAGCAACCGTCCAAACGTCTGTATTTTACGAGTTTGGCGTGAGAACGGGTTGGACCTACCAACTGTACAGATAGAAAACTTTATCACTCCTTTCAACCTTGTGAAGGCAGCGTTTCCCAGAGACTCTCTTTCCATTCTTACCTTTCATAATAAAAGCCTAAGACATAGGCACACTGTTTTCCAGAGAGAATTAAAATCCCTGAGTATTTTGCTAAAAGGAAACTCAATAAATAGCTTACAGTAACTTAGTTTAACCTTAGGGTTGTCCTGGGGTCATTCTGACCCCAAATTAAATCTGTTGCCATCAAAATATGTTTTTTATTTATCAAATGGTCTGAAAATAACAACCTGATCTCACAGAATTCCGTGAAATGAACACGGCCCCTTAACTCAAAATCTGTGGCAGTTTCACGGAATTGCAAAAAATTCCGTGATGAGTCCACGGAAGAATTCTGTGAAATGAACACGGCCCCTTAAGTTAAGGAAAAGGTTGTGGGTGGGCTTGCGTTTCAATGACACGTGGGACAACAACGGGATGGTTGGGTTTAGGAAAAGAAGAACGGGATGCGGGACAAGTACAGGACGGTAGCCTGGAAGCTTCATGCACAGCTCATTTCCAAAGGGGCGTCACCAATGGACGCTGCTGAAATGCCTCTGGGTGCAATAGTCTTTCAACCATTCAGAGCAACAATCTGGGTGACATAGCAGCGACAGCTAAGCAGTGGTCGCCATGTTGAATGTAAACAAAAGCTGCTCGCCGGCGCTATTGTCATCGTGTAGAGCCTCAACACTTGTGATTGGTGCCTCGATTTGGAAAAATTGGCCAGACTGACTTGCAGAGCAAATCTCAAATTTGCCGGAAGTTCGTCAGGGTTTTCCTAGGCTAACGGGACGGTTGGTTTAGTAAATGTGACACACGGAAATGTGACACGCGGGACACAATCCCCGGTCTCCTGAGTGACAGTCCTGTGTTGTTTGACCCATCCACCCCCCGACCAGCCTCCCTGTGTGGGTTTTGGGGCTTTCATACTATTCGCTACCGTAGTCGCTCCTAATGCTACATCATCTTCTCATTGACTTTAATTTGGCATTGTTTTCCGTGGTGGCCACCACCACGTAACGCACTGTTAACAGTTCATGATCATTTCACGGAATTCAGTGAGACCAGGCTGGAAAATAATGGTAGTTGTTGTATACTATGCTCATAATGATTATAATAAATTTGAAGTAATTTGATTGAAATATGGGTGTTTTATTGAATTTAATAACTTCTGTTGTCCTTTACAGCACAAAGTGGTGCGATGGAGCAAATGGTCACATCATGGATATTTGATGTGTGGGGTCAAGCAATGGTTATGACAACAACAATAATAATAACAAAACAGGTCTTTTCTCACAGGTGTTGGGGCATTTCACAGGAAGCACAAGCTCTATACTGCACCGGAGGCTTGCGAGATATTTTTTAATTTAAAAGCAAAGAAAGACCAGGAGGACAATGCTGAACATATTGAGGAGAATGAATCAACTGATGAGGATCAGAAGAGGAGGAAAATAATGATGAGGTGATAGATCCAACATACAGACCGCATGCTACTTCTTCCTCTGAAGAAGCCCTCATATCGCCTGCTGCAGAGATGGAAGATGAGTATGAATTGAAGGAAATTGATGAACTTGATGAAGAGGAAGAATCAACAGATGAGGTAGAATCTGAGGAAGAGGACCCAGCTGAGAGAGAAGACTATTTCCAGTCAAAGGATGAAACATTGATCTGGTCTTCCATCCCTCCCAGTGACAGACGATGCATGTTGACAGCAGAGAGAGAGACAAGCCACCATGGTCCAACTGCATATGCAAGGTCTCAAATTGATGACATAAAGTCCACTTTTGACCTGTTTCTGCCAAAATCTATTGAAGACGCGGTGCTGACTATGACAAACAAGGAGGGCCAACGTGTTTATGGCAACAAGTGGAGAAAGATGGATCAAATGGATCTGCAGGCATATGTGGGTATATTGATTCTCGCTGGCGTGTACCGATCCAGCAAGGAAGCCACATCTAGTTTATGGCATGCCGAGTCTGGTAGGGCAATTTTCCGTGCTACCATGACACTCAAGATGTTTCATAAAATCTCAAGAGTGATTCGATTTGATGATAAAGACACACGAGAAAATCGCAGTGCACGGGACAAACTTGCTCCCATTTGAGACGTATGGGACAAGTGGGTGTCTCTCCTGCCGTTGATGTACAATCCCGGCACTGATGTGACTGTGGATGAGCGCCTAGTCCCCTTCAGAGGTCGCTGTCCATTCAAACAGTACATCCCGAGTAAACCAGGGAAATATGGGATAAAAATATGGGTAGCATGCGATGCCAGGTCCAGCTATGCATGGAACATGCAGGTATACACTGGCAAATCTGCTGGAGCGCAGTCAGAAAAACATCAGGGCATGCGAGTTGTCCTTGACATGACACAAGGTCTGCAGGGGAAAACGATCACCTGTGACAACTTTTTCACTTGGCCTGCAGCTGCTGAAAAGAAAGCTGTACATGGTGGGAACCGTACGGAGGAATAAGCCCGAGCTTCCCCCTGCACTGGTGTCAAAAACAGACAGGGCACGGTTCTCATCAAAGTTTTCCTTCACCGAGACCCATGCTCTGGTGTCCTATCGCCCCAAAAAACAGAGAAATGTTCTTCTGATGAGCACTCTGCATCGGGATGCTGCTGTGAGCAACAGGGATGACAAAAGGCCAAAAATCATCGAAGATTACAATCGCAACAAAGGTGGTGTTGATAACCTTGACAAGGTCACCAGTGTGTACACTTGCAAAAGAATGATCGCCCGTTGGCCTCTCGTTGTCTTCTACAACATGCTCGACGTGTCTGCATACAACTCTTTTGTCCTGTGGTCTGAGATCAATCCAGCCTGGAATCAGGGGAAGTGCAACAGGAGGAGGCTCTTCATGGAGGAGCTTGGGCGACAACTGGTGATACCTCACATCAAGCGACGGACGGCCATTCCCCGCACATCAGCCGCTGCCAGATTGGTCAAAGAGATCCAGCAGTTCTCGTCCAGCTCTACCTCTGCAGCAGCTCCCACATGCCCACCGGCCCTTCCTGGCCCATTACCCAAAAGGAGCAGGTGCAAATTCTGCCCTCGCCGGACTGATCGCAAAACATCACAAATGTGCCAAAAATGTAATGCACACATCTGCAAAGATCACGCCATTACTACCTGCCTCGCATGCAACTGAGGGAACATTCAGACTGTTTATATTCTGAAAAGTTTGTTTTTTAAAAGTTCAATGTTTTGGAAATGAATGTTGACCTGTTTTATATGTCAGGTAATGAGTTGGAATAAAGTTGACTGAAAAGTTAAAACGTAGTGGTCGGTGATAATTTATACTTTATGCTTTATAAAGAGCCAAACCAGATGAGGTCATTTTTGATTGGTCGTGGGTGGGCTTATGTTTCCGTGACACGTTGGAACGGGACGGTTGAGTTTAAGAAAAGGTCATGGGTGGGCTTACGTTTCCGTGACTTGCGGGAATAACGGGACGGTTGAGTTTAGGAAAAGGTTGTGGGTGGGCTTACGCTTCAGAAGGAGAAGAAGGAAGGAAAGAACAAAGTGTAGCTGCTGCTCTCCAACAACCACTGTCCAAACGTCCGTATTTTACAAGTTCGTAGGGGGAATGGTTTGGTCTGTGATGATCTGTTAAAACACACGACTGTAATAGTTAACTATAATCTGAATAATTATTGATTTTATTTATTTTTTAACCAAAAACAAGGTCAAAACTAAAACTGCAAGCAGTTTATGACAGGGCCCAAGCCACCGATGCCAGTTGCCCCCGACACCCTGGGGAGCGCGCGAAAGTGTAACCCAAAGCATAACATGGGGAGGCGAACGTCGGGAAATATCAAGAGGTTTGAGCCGCAAGGTCTGCGGTACGTTGCCGTTGCAAATATCCCATTATCATTGATTGAGTAAAAGGGCCAAAACTCGTCTACTTTGACTTTAGAGCCCCCAAATGGCCAATCTATACCACATTTGGTACAGAGCCTCACAGCAGAAATGGGCGTGGCCTATATTATGTGATTCAGCGTGATTCAAGGAACACGACGATGTAAGGTTTTCTAATGTGTAATGTGGGAGTTATAGGCAAAAAAACATTATAGCGCCACCTAGTGGTCCACATGTGTAATTTTGGGTAGGTGTGGTCGATGACCCATTGGACATCTACCCTGTACATTTAAAGTTGTTCACATTAGTATAAAGGGTGAATCTAGACTTGGGTCACATAGGCCACGCCCACTTTTACCCCTCAGTACCCCACTCGAGGGTTGACCTCAGGAGCGACCGTAGAAGAAAAATAATAATGGAGGAAAATCCTTAGAAAAACAACATGGTTCCACAGCCCTGCTGTGCAAACGCCGTGGCTTTGCTACTGCCGGTTCTTACAGACTCGGGCTTGGACCCCTAATTAATGTAAATTAGGTCAGAGGTCCCACGCCTCTGGAGCAACTAGGGGTTAAGTGCCTTGCTCAGG
>NC_050175.1:45789757-45812257 GCF_008315115.2 Sander lucioperca | reverse complement strand
TGACGCTGTTATGTTAAGGAAAGGGTCGTGGGTGGGCTTACGGTTCCGTGACACACGGGAACAACGGGACGGTTGGGTTTAGGAAAGGGTTGTGGGTGGGTGTACGGTTCTGTGACACGCGGGAGGAAAGTAAAAAGCGACTACAGCAAGCGGGACAAACGGGACAAGCAGGACGTGAAGCCTGCTTTCCTGGGTGAAAGTCCTGTGTTTGACCCATCCACCCCCCCAACCAACCTCCTTACGGTGAAAATCGCCCTTATATACTACTCTCTAAATCCTATCTAACTGCTGCTCTCCCCGATGTATTACGCTGAAAGACGCCTTTTTCGTCGCATCAGACGCTGACAGCCACTGACAGCCACTGTCCAAACGTCCTTATTTTACGAGTTCGGAATGAGAACGGGTTGTTACTCCACAGCGCTGTGGAGATAGAGCTTTACATGCGAGACTATGATTCTTTTGGACGAACAGATTTGTCAGATGTTTGATGATTGCTGGGGGGTGACCTTACAGAGTTGTTATGTAATTTTATTGATTGTTGGAGCAGGCGAGGCAAAAAACATTTCGGTGTGAACAGACAAAGTTTTGTCTTATCTGTCAGAGTTGTCCAGGAAGACCCAATGCCCCCCTGAGCGAACCCTCCTTCTGACAAACAAACTGCTAACAGAGAAGACGCCCCAACTCAGATTAACTATGGAACATCTCCACGCGGAGGTAGATCTTATATTCATTAACAAACTCCTCCTACAGATTTAACCCCATGGACTTAAACCTTAAAAACCTTAACGATGAGAAGTTATTAAAAAACTTTTTTGTTGAACGATGCTGGTGTGGCGTGCCGGACATTTTGGCTATGCAAGGTGTCCCACGGTTGCACCAATGCACGTCCGCACCAAAACCTGTGAAAAATTTGGCATTTGCAGATTCTGTGTGCCTCAGCTAATAACCAGCCCTGTTCCAAGGTCTACAGGCCCTGCCCCTGCTCTGCTCTGATTAGCTCTCACGGTCATAGTGGGTTCTACTCCAGCCAGTGGTCACGCACTTCATGCCTCTGGGGAAGTTGTCTCCGGTATCGGCCACGCACACGGGGGAAACATGCATGTTCATCTTTGCGGGGCTGGCCAGCGACACCAGCTGGATGTCGTTGTTGACGGTGACGATGCTAAAGTTGGGGTGCTTGAAAACCTGATAGCAAATTACATCGTTAGCGGGGGTGCTTGAACACCTGATATTCTACAGTATGCTTACCATACATCTAATCACAGTACATATAAATGTCCTGTAACTGTTATTACGGTAATAATCACAGTGCTGCACTTTTAATCACAGTAAATATTAGACTACAGGAGCAGGTATTACTGCATCAATTTCAATATTGTAAAATAATTACAGTATTAAAATTATTTACAGTATTATTACTGTATTATATTTACAGTATTATATTTTATTTGAATACATAATCTATAGTCATTATCGGGAAAATAAGTCCCAACAGGGCGACGTCCGATAGATCCTACTCAAAATTACTGTAATATGATTCACAGGATTATTGTATTTACTGTAGTCTCGCAGAATACAGCATTTTGGCCATGATCACGTGCAAATCTACAGCAACATACTGTATACAGATGTGCAGTAGGAATTTGTTCAGTATACAGCAATAATGCTGTGAAAACTACAGAATCTTGTTACAGCACACAAGGAAGATGGCATGATGAAACCTGGCGACCTCCATGATCTGGATGTCCGGATTGTCGGAGTAGCGGTCATGCTCTCCAAGGACCACGAGGTCGGACGTCCTGCCGGGAGACAACAGACCTGAAGGAACTCATACTAAACATTGTTCATGTTGAGGTGGACATTGATCCCAGAATAACTTTTCAGATTTTCAGACACCCTTGTGTTGTCTTCGGGTCAAATTTGACCCGATTTCAATGTTTTTTATATCAGAATTGAAATTGAATTTAAATTTGTTGTTGATCAACAAAATAAGTCTTTTCTAGGTATTATAGTTATACTTACAAGCAGCTCTAAACCTGAGTAGTCATGGTATAGCTTTTTTTTTTTTTCTTTAAACATACAAAAAATAAGCGGACGAAGATGGATGGATGTTGAGAGGATAACCCCTTGAGATGAGGCATCTCGTTTTCAAGGGGGTCCTCAAGACATAAGACAAAGACAATACAGAACATGGACATTCACACTCGCTAGAGCTCTCCCTCATCCCGTCTCGCCCACCCTACCCACCCCACCGACTCCTTATTAAAAACAAATCCATGTATAATACATATTGCAGTATTAAGAGGCATGACAACATTTAGCCCATACATACACATATGCATATACATACATATATATATACATATACACACATACATACATACATACATACATACATACATAATAAACATACTCACACCTAAACCCATACTCTTTTTTATACACATAAATAAAAGGAAAGGACAAAAAGTATCCCAAATATATGGGTATATAAAAGAAAATTCCATTCATAGTTAAGGAAAACATTTACAGCAACAATTTGCATGCAAGTAAGTAAAGATCGATGTTTTGAAGGAGTGCAAAGAAGTGACAGATCTTAGAGACCCAGGCAGGCTATTCCAGTCTGAAGGGGCTTTAAATTTAAAGGTACGTACATCATTCTCTTTATTGATTTGTTTCTTAAAACCACTAACAGGGCCAAGGATTTAAGATTTACTTAACAATGCAGAGTTGTCCCTCGGTTTGTGGAAGACGTGGGTGCATGTATTTGACATTTCTCCCTCAAGAAAATGTGATGTTTTTCAATAAAAATGAAATTCTTTTTCACATAATTTAGTACCATTATTATCACCATGTCTAGATGATGAGTACATAACTCTAAAAGCATGAAGACAAAACTTGCTCATAGTCGTTAGATCTGAGACAAGTCATGTAGTTTGATTCATTGGGTTTGGGTGGGGCCTAAAACGTCTTTGTTTTAGAACAAAGTGTGTATGTGTGTGTGTGTGTGTGTGTGTGTGTGTGTGTACCTGCAGGGACACCTGCCAGGGCCAGACCGTTGATGATACGAGGGTATCCGTTGATGACGGGAGTGATAGCGGGAATTCCGCAACCTGGTGACATCATGGTGACATCATTTACAAAAACAACGTAGCGTTGGGTTTAGGACTTTCTCCATTAGAATGATCCATCTGACTTCTTGTGTGTGTTGTTTGGACTCTATCTACGTATGTCTACAGAAACCATTCAACAATCTTTAGGACATTCCTAGCATGACTGGGCTGGTTTCTTCCTCTCACACCTTTAAAATCATTTTAAATACACACTCCTATCAAACCGTACAGTGTTCCACATCTTTTGGCATTGCTCTACTTTTAAACAACGATTTAGTTTAACTTTTCAAAAAAAAACTTTAAATATTTCTACATTAGTGGTATTAATACAATTTTAAATCAAATTTTGACTAAGTAAACTCATTCCGTCTTCACATTTATGCCAGCAATCCAGCTTTCAGCTTTCAGCATTCACATGCATTTTATGCAGGAAAGTCACGTAGTAGTTCAGGAATGATCCCCTCTAACTCATTAAACTGTTCCTTTACTTCACATGCAGCTAACAGAAAGCACAAACATGATATTTGCTCTGACGAAGCCCCTGTTTTCATGTCAAGACGATGAATCAATGAAAAACCAACCCGTTCTCACTCCAAACTCGTAAAATACGGACGTTTGGACAGTGGCTGTCAGCGTCTGACGCGTCGGAAAAAAACGCCCTTCAGCGTGTTTGAAGAACGTTGTCTCTACCCAATGTGAGTCGAGTGCAGATGTAAGTCGCGCATGCGTCACTTTGCGACAAGTAGCCTACAAGATGCTAACGAGAGCCTTCTGTAATGTCAATACAGTAGAAATGGACCTACATAACGCAGTTGGTTCACTGCTGGCTACACGTTAGCAATCAGACACAACAAAGGCTGTCACTTGAATGGCGTTTTGAGCTAACGTTAGCAATCAAACAATCAGTTTACTGCTGGCTACAAGTTAGCAATCAAACAGTCATAGATTTTTTGAAATGATTTCCATCTTCTGTTATTGTTTGTAATGAGAAAAGTTTATTATTTCATGGATTTCACAAATGTCAGTATGACACGTTATGCCGTAAAGCGTTTCAATCTGAGCATGCGCGACTCACATCTGCACTCGACTCACATCAGGTAGTGACAACGTACCGGGCAGAGCAGCAGCTACATGGGTTTGAAGATGAGGTAACACTAAGAGCGACTACGGTAGCGAGTAGTATGAAAGGCCAAAATTCCCCAAACACAGGACTTTCACCCAGGAGACCAGGGATCGTGTCCCGCATGTCACGTGACCTAAAGTCTCTTTCTTCTTTTCCTAAACCCAACCGTCCCGTTCTTCCCGCGTGTCACGGAAGCGTAAGCCCACCCACAAACCTTTCCTAAACGTAACAGCGTCAAAAGGGACGCCAATAGTCCCGACCAAGTGCGTTTAGATAAAGCATTTCATTTTCTTGATTTAACTACTGTGTTAAAAACCGGTCAAATCTGGGTCTGATATAAGCTCTTCTTCCACAATGCAGTATCTCCGCTGTATACTTTCAGGTATGTACTAACACCTGCATTATTTATTATTTATATATGTAAGGTTGGATAAGTATTACTGTACATTTTGTCACAGTTCGGCCCAGAATCCCCTCTTCTTACCCTGTGACCTGTCATGCCTCTGCTGTTCCTGGACTCCGGTCCAGGTTTTCCCTCTATCCTGGCTCCTGGTTGACTACAAGGGAGTTGCCAATCATCAGCTTGCACTGCCACAGCTGTTGCACTCTCCTCGTTAGCCGTAGCTTTTAAGCAGGAGGAGCACTCTTTGCCAGATTGTCACATCTTTCAGTGTGGATTCTAGTGTATACACTTGTTCTATTGGATTTACTGTTTTTTGACCATAGCCTGTGTGTTTTTGAATAAAGCAGTTGCTGTAGAGATGAACATTCCAAGATTAACATTGGCCTTCTCCAACAGCATGGACACGGTGACATCATCGTTCATCCGTGTATCTTACACAATGTACAACTTTATATTTTTACAGAATGTGTCTGTAAAGTAACCATGTCTTACCTGAGTTCTCCTCAGGCTTTTCAAAGGAAGCCTGTAATAAGACACAAAGTTACCGTTGGTTAACCTTCCTGGTGTTCTCTGGTCAAATCTGACGCATTTTCAAAAAGTTTCTACATCACAAATTTGGGTTTTCTTTCAACTAAACTGTCCAAAAAAAATGAATTACGTGGATGGCTCAATTATCATTTGACTACTTTCATTGAATTTGGGTGTTTTATGAAATGTTATAACATTTGAAGAAAGAAATTGACAAAATTACATTTAAAAAAAGTTTAAATAAAAGTTGGAAAAAATTTGACGTGTCGAAAAAGAACAATAAAAGTTTTTTTTTTAAATTATGACTGAGAAAACCAAAAAGTTGCCTGGTCAACACAAGGGTTAAATAGAGCTGGATCGATATGGAGCCACTGAATTTAACGTGGAAGCTGGCTTCTAAGTTCAGAAAGAGTTTAGTTCAGTCAGTGATTTGACTTTTAATTCAACACTACTTCAGCCTCATTGTGGGTGAAAACTAGTATGTTGTTCTTTATATACATCTTTCGAGGCAGAGAAAGCTAATTTCTTGCAATCACACACTGAATTAGAAGGCAATACACAGAATTACTAACTACAAAGAATCTCACTGTAACTCTCCAGTCAAATATGACCCATTTTCTAAAACTTTCTATATCAGAAATTTGGGTTTCTATCAACCAAAATGTCCAAAAAAATACCGTGGATGGTTCCATACAATGCTCCGCACAAGTAACATCAATTATCAGTTCACTACTTCCATTGAATTTGGGTGTTTTATTAAATTGTATAGCATTTGAAAAAAAATTGATGAAAGAAAATGTCGGAAAAAGCTTAAAAAAACATTGGGAAACGTGAAAAAAAAAAAACTTTGAAAAAAGTAACAAAAATGACAAAAATTGACAAAAAAAGTTACCTAGTGGGCGGGAGGACAACACAATGGTTAACTTTAGCAGTTTTAGGGAAGCCCTGAAAGGCTTATCTCCTATGTAGGTGTTATCACTACAGAAGAGTTCAGACTATCACTCAGAATCACGAATCTAAACTCAGAACTCAAATACATCTTTCCCATGAGGCCCTAATCCTCTTCCGTATATCTCCTATATACGAGAGATCATCTTAAAGTGGATCTTAGCTTATGAAGGTAAGCCTAATGCAGTTCAACTTCCATTTGAGATTTTTCAAACATTTTTTTAATATTTCTGCATTTTCATCAATGTTTCTCACAGCATTTGTAAGTGTTCCATACTTATTCATAATTTCAGTTAAAAAATAAATTCAGACCTCACAGTGTTCTACATCGTTTAGCATCGTTGAACTTTTCAAGTCAACAATTCTGTTTAGTGTCAGCTTTTCCAAAAAAACTTTAAATATTCCACATCTTTTATACATCAGTGGTGTTGTTCAACTTTTTAGTGAAATTCATGTTAATTAAAACCATTCATACTTCTCCAACTATTCTCACTACTAGCTATTAATCCAGTTTAGCTTTAGCAATTTAGCTATTCAGCATTCCCTTGCATTTTCTGCAGGAAATGCATTTTCTAGTCTTAAAGTTGATCTTGGTTTGACCAACAGTGGCTCCAGGTTCTTTTTCACCTTGCCTTACAGGGCTTCCACACAATTTACCAAATGATCTTTGTTTACACAAAAGTTTCCATATAAATGACCACACAATTAAATACTAAACGTTCCCAGAATACTGTACATTGACCAGTCAGACTATACTGCAAAGCCTTGTATATTATTGGGGACAAATGTAATTATGCACTGTAAAATTTCAGAATGTATTACATTTCTTTTCAAATGTGTCATAAAATTGTTGAGAAAGTGTCTGTCCATATGCATGAAAAGTGTGTGATGAGGTTTACCTGTATAGTAAAGCTGTAGACAGAGAGGAAAAGGACACTGAGCACAGCGGCCTAGAGCATCATGGTTATAGGACAGCAGCAGCAGACTCAGAAAGATCCTGGGGAAACACAAGTGGGCCAACTTATATGGGTGTAAAAACCAACTACATTTCATCCTAATATGGCATACTGCTCACCATAGACATGTTGACAAATTCTGACCAACTGGAAGTGGCGGTTATTATTAAATAGGACAGTAGTTTGTGAAAGATGCAGGCTGTTTCAGGCTGTCTGTCCCCAGGCAGGAGCAGATAACACATTTTAGCAGTCAATGATATAAAAAAAGGTCAAATTGATCACTGACAAAAACGTGTGTCTTTTTAGACTCCAACATGAAAAACAAATCCTAAATTAGTAGTCCCAAGGTATGAACGGCAGAAAGGCATGTTTCTATTCACTTTTTAGGAAAGGTTTTAATTCACAGACCTAAAGCTGAAAAACTAGAACCCGTTTTCTGAAGTTACTTTCTTCTTTTTTGCACTTCTGGTTAGACGTAAACTGCATTTCGTTGTCTTTGTACTTGTATTCTGCACAATGACAATAAAGTTGAATCTAATCTAATCTGAATCTAATTAAATCATATATTGCTGGACTCAGTCGAGACCAACTAGAATATTTGGCGAGTCCAAGACGAGTCCGAGACAAGTCCGAGTCCAAATACCAACGACTCCAAGACGAGTCTGCGACAACAGAAAAGCATCTCCAGTCCAGACTCAAGTACTACCGCCCTGCTTAAGGGGACTAGTGTTTTCATCCAAACTACAATTTTATTTCTGATCTTTACTAGTCGTTTTGGTTCCTAAACTTAACCACATAATGTTGCCGCATGATGGAAACGCACAAAATGGCCGCCCCGCCACAGCCATGCCCTATGACCAAAGGTTTTTCTTTTAATAACTGTTCATCTTTAAGGTCTTAAGATGGCATAGACCAAATTTGAAGTTGATCGGATGAAATCTCTAGGAGTTCATTAAATTACGACATGTGGAAATGGCCAAAATCGCACTAATTTCGAACATTCAATTCAAAATGGTGGACTTCCTGTTGGGTTTAGGGTATGGCCCCAATGACGTTTGTTGTTCGTCTTGACATGTTACATATGTCTACCAAGTTTCATTAGTCTACGTTAAACGTACTGCAGGGGCTCAATTCTTTCAGTTTTGTAGGGGGCACTAGCGAGCCATTTTCGTGCACATATTCCCGAAACCTTTAAAATACGTACATATTCGCCAGACTTGATGCGACCGCCAATTTTGGTGAGTTTTTCAGTATGTTACAGTTTTTCACAATCGCTATGACACTTTTTTCAATACTTTTAACAACTTTCCTAAACTCTTAACACACCAACATACCTACAACACACGATTGGCAAAACAATTAATTTCATGCTCAAAATCACACATTCAGGGGCGGATCTACCGGTGTGGCATAGGGTGGCAAATGCCACCCTAAAAGAAAGCCTTGCCACCCTTGAACCCTTCAACGAATTAAAAGTTATGGCTGATTTGACAATTTATGAGCGTGAATCTCCAATGTCCGACTGCAGTGAATGCAGCACGAGATGACGCCAGAGCGGCAAGAGCCTGATCTGTTTGGAAAACTGAGCGGCGCAAAGTGAGGGAGCCAGGAGTCGTTAGGAAAGGAGACAGAGGAGGAAAGAGGTCAAAACGGATTAACTATCTATCAAGAAATGAAATTATAACAAAAGCACAGTGCTAGCATAGTTGCGATGCTGATTTTGAGATGATAAAAATCAGGTTGAAGAACGTTATTTTGCTACCCATAGCCTACATATAATCAGTGGCGGGCTGTGTATTTTACACCTGGGCCTTCAGTACTATATTACAGCTATTAAATCACCTTTGAATAACGTCACCATGACACTAGGACATTACCGTGTGGAATAACATGATTTAACACAAGGCTCAACACCTAGAGACCCCTAATACACTACTGCAGAGACATGAACACACGCTGACTGAAGCCATCACTTTGACTTTTGACATCACTAGTATGACAGGATGCTGCATCACATATAGTCAAAATGAATGGAATTACCAAAGAAACCAAAACAAACCCACAACAACCGGTCATTATTTACTCATACGGTGACCACAAAGCAATCAAAAACACAAATAACACAATCAGCGATCAACAGGCCTCCAAACAAATTCCAGCCAAGCAGCGGGGGCTTAACACACACGTCACCACGCACACACAAAGGCACAGCGGCCACTGACACTGCTCAAATCTTTAACACCTAAAGCCAGCAGTAATAGCTACTAAAGTCATTTCACTAAAATGCTGAAAAATCCATTAAACTTACCAAAAGCTGGTCACCATGTCAACAAAAAAGTACATCCACCTTCATTTCATTAACTTTACATCTAAAAATGTAAACAAACTTGCAGCGTATACAATATATAAAATACATGAAATTGATAAATATATACTGTATATTTATTTTAGAAATGAATATATAGGCCTTTAATTATAAAAATATTATTTTCTGATTCTGACAATCTCTTGGCCAGCAGAGAAGGCCCTGCTGGCCCTGACGGCCCACCTCTGCATATAATGTTACTTAGGTCTGACGTTTGTTCTGTGTAAAGTAGGCTACAAAATGTATATATGAGTAATATGAGGTGGAAGGAGAGAGAAAAGAGGTGGAAGGAGAGAGAGAAGAGGTGGAAGGAGAGAGAGAAGACGAAGACAAGGTGGAGACAAAAGGGCAACAGAAAGGTGACAGAGAGAGAATACAAGGCCAAGGCGACCAGGGACAGGAGGAGGTGGAGAACACCACAGTGGTGAAGATATGGAGGGAGAGCATCACCAAGATGAGGAGGGTGAAAGCGAGAGACAAGATAACGTGCAGAGCTCAGACAGTGAAAGGGAAAGGAGAGTGCCTGGGCCATCACCAACCATCTCCAGTCGAGCTGGTCCACATGGTATGGAAACTGTTGCTGCATATATACTAAGTTACATATGAATAAGAACAACAAATGACAAAGACGGACATTTTTATAAAATTTAAGAGACATTGCTTAGACATTAAATAAATATAAAAATTCATGTTTGCTTAAATATGAATAATTAGGGAAAGTTGTCAGTGTGAAAGTGTGATGAGATGGGGAGATGAGTTTTTATATTTTGTGTAGAATGTATTTTAGATCTATTGCTCAGATTAAATTAAACAAATTAAACAAATGAACCTAAAAATACTCTCCCAGGCTAACATGTTAGTGTGTGTTAACACATTATGATGGTTATTACTAATCAATGACAGTTCCTAATCTTGTACAAATGCTGCCTGCAGCACTGCCTCTCTCACACAGTCCAAAACTGTTTACTTCCCCTCTCACACATCTGCCACTCATCACCTGTGTCTTACCTTAATGCCTTTCCTGTGATGATGCTCCTAACTTCTATCTCCTATTAAGTGAGATCACATTGTATGGTCACTTATTCCTAATATGAACTGTTCCACATTAGGGCTGAACAATTTTTGAAAATAATCGAATTGCGATTTTTTTCCCAAATATTGCGATTACGATTCGATATTTTTTTAAGCTCTTTGTCTTCTGTATTATTCAACAAAGAATAATATAATAATTTATAGTATGAACACACAATTACACACTAGACAGTTAAATAAGTAAAAATATAGCATATATCTACACACACACACGTGTAATTTTTTACAGTGCCCAGAGAGGAGCTGCCTCCAGCCCCTCCCCCTCGTGAAGTTGCGTGCTGCCGTGTTCACTTGTTCAGAGAGGCTATCGTTATGTTAGCTAGTTGCTGGTGTTCTTGTTCAGAGAGGCTATCGTTACGTTAGCTAGTTGCTGGTGTTCTTGCCGTGGGATTAACTGTACTAATAAAACTGTTGAAACACCGCGGCCACGCTGCTGTGAAAGCTCCCCGAACGTCATTTATCAGAGTCTGGTTGTTACCCCTCTCAGTGGCAGCTCCTCCACTCATATCTTTATAACAGAGCTAACCGCTAACCGGAGCTAACCGCTAATCAGAGCTAACCGCTAATCAGAGCTAATCGTTGCCAACAGAGCCTTGAGTTCTGTGTGCCTGTATCCATTAACTGCTTGTATAGACTCAAGCCCGAATAAAACCCTTCATTTTATTAAAATGGCTGTAAAAGTTTTAAACTACAACTCAGAGTTGTTTGAATGACAGAAATCAGCTCAAGGTACAGTGTAGTGTTAGTGTGCTAGTTGATGCTTTCTCTGCGGAGTGCAGACTGATTTGCTCTCGCGAGTCATGTGACCAAATCGCAGCCTTTGCGATTAGGAAATCGCGTTTTAACATATCGCGATATTATCGAAAATGCAATTAATCATTCAGCCCTGTTCCACATGAAACCTCAAATGCAAGATATTGATTGGATGAGATTAAGTTTGTCTGTCTGAGTTGATAAATGGCAGCCTGTGCCCTTTTGTAGTGTTTACAGACTATTTCTCATCAAACCGTGATAAAATTCAGTATATATACGTCTGCCATATGTTGCCACCCCTCAAAAATTCCTGCCCCCCTCTCGCCACCCCATAAATATTTTTCTAGATCCGCCCCTGTACACATTGTAAACAAAACTCCAACACTGATTTTCAAAATACAATAATATACTAACACAATACACTATGTCCACCAAAACAATGCAAACGTCTCAAAATCAAATAATTCTTCCAAAACACTAACACATGTTCTCTTCCAACAGGAACATTTAGTCAATCATAGAACAATGTCATACAAACACTAACATCAGATGGAATTACAGAAACTGCATTATTTGATATGTGTCAGGTCTGCCCTCATACAGTAATAATAGACAATAGTTTATTATGTTGATCATAGATTGTGTTTTGCACTGAAGTTTCTCTTGAAGCCTCTCTACATTTTTGTTTTGTTTAGTAAATGCATGCATATTTTTTTTCAAGATCATTTTTTGGGCTTTTCCACTTTTATTTGACAGGACAGCTAGTTAAGAAAGGGGAGAGAGAGAGAGAGCGGGAAGACATGCAGGAAATTGTCACAAGTCGGATTCTAACCCTGGACCTCTGCGTCGAGGCATAAACCTCCAAGTATATGTGCGCCTCCTCTACTCGCTGAGCCAACCCGGCCACCATTTTGTTTCTTTTGCTGCAGAGATACAATACAAAAAATGAATGACCCATCTCAGAGTATGAAAAAAAGGAGACAGAGACAGAATTGTCCTGGTCCTCTTCCTCTCCCTCATGAAGGCATTTGTTTTATTTTCTGTGTTCATCTACAGTATATTGTTCCAATAGGTCCTCTTTTACTGTACTACCATATGATAATGGGATTGAAAGAACCTCAACACCTG
Source organism: Sander lucioperca (assembly GCF_008315115.2). Classification (NCBI taxonomy): domain Eukaryota; kingdom Metazoa; phylum Chordata; class Actinopteri; order Perciformes; family Percidae; genus Sander; species Sander lucioperca. The sequence continues at coordinate 45,799,848 of NC_050175.1, read as the reverse complement.
AGTGTGTTTCCTAGAAGGGAATCAGCTGTGATTGATCTATTTGTATAACTTCAATCAGCTGTCAGCTGCTCAATAAATGCATGTATAAAATGCAGAGGATATATTTGTGTTTAAATTTACAATATGATCAGCTGTTCACTTTGACTTTAGTCTATAAGTTAGGTTTAGAACATGATGTTATCTGTTCAGACATACAGAGTGAAAGCATTTGTAAATTGGTCAGTAAAAATCCATTGTTTTGGTCTTGGTGTAGCTTGTGTGTAAAAGAAGTTCAAGCATTTTAAATGTGTGTTAACTGTATGCATTTTGTGTCAAAGCAACAAGAAATGTGTTAATTGTATAGCTTACACAGACAGATGTTGTGCTGACTGTGTTAAGAGTTTAGGAAAGTTGTTAAAAGTATTGAAAAAAATGTCATAGCGATTGTGAAAAACTGTAATCTGTACTTCATGTAGCCTATTGTGTTCTGTATTCCTGTATTATATTGAATGTGAAACTGTATGTTGTCTTGAACGCTGACGCTTTTCTTGGCCAGGTCGCCGTTACAAATGAGAACCTGTTCTCATTTGTAACGGCGACCTGGTTGAATAAAGGTTAAATAATAAAACTGATTCAGCAGAATACCCTCTAACCTGTGCTACATACCTGTGTTTTTAAAGTCCTGGTCCACCCAGAAAGAGGTTCGGTGAAATGTATCTGAAATTCCAGAAGCTTGAAGACGCAGCGACTACGGACACTGTCTGGAAAAGAGGAAATATTAAATCATATGAATGTAAAGTATGTTCAGTTATTACTTATGTCAAATAAATGCTCCTCATTATATCTGTTGTATCTTCTGATCTGATCAATTTTTAGTATTTCCAGTTGCAAAGTGGTCTTACCTGTGATGTTGGTCTGTGATGCTGAGGAGACAGAGAGACAAGAGAGCAGTTTATATACTGTATCTGCATAGAGGGAGTCCTATTAATGTCATTAATAGGCGGGTTTAACTAATAAATAATATAATAAATAAATCAACTAAAACAGGAGAGGAAGAGAGGGAGGACAGTTCTGTGGCTACATGGTGTCACACACACACACATACATACACACACACACACACACACACACACATACACACACACAGACAAACACACACACACACACACACATACACACAGACACACACCGTAGAGCATAAACACACCGTATGCTGTTCACTTTTACAATTTGAATGAAGATGAAATATGTATTTGCATATTCAGAAGAAATGAAAATTTGTTTCTCATCAGTGGTAATTAATAAAAACAGAAATAAATATTTATAAGTTAAAAGAAGTTATATCTAATAACTAATAAAAGAGCTATACAAAAATTCAAACTTTGAATAAAATATTTGAGTAAAAGCTGCAGACAAAGTAACAGAACATTGATATGTTTGATTGTTATAAAGCTGATATTTTAAACATTTAAAACATAGTTCATATTATGTTATTGTGTGGCATTTCTCTGACTTCAATAATTTAAAATGGTTGTTCTGTTGTTTTATATATATATATATATATTCATACGCGTCAATTTCGGTGGGAACGGTGGGGATGGTGGGTAGAGCTGAAGATCTTTGCCCGGTCTTAATATAATTTTACACAGGATCGGGCCAGGCTCAGGCCAGGATCGGGCTCGGTCCTTGATGGGCTCGGTCCTTGACAGGCTCGGTCCTTGATGGGCTCGGTCCTTGACAGGCTCGGTCCTTGACGGGCTCGGGCCAGGATCGGGCTCGGCCCTTGATGGGCTCGGTCCTTGACAGGCTCGGTCCTTGACGGGCTCGGTCCTTGATGGGCTCGGTCCTTGACGGGCTCGGTCCTTGACGGGCTCGGTCCTTGACGGGCTCGGTCCTAGATGGGCTCGGTCCTTGATGATTTCAGGCCTGTGTGTAGTGTGTAATAACAACAGAGTGTAAATTGTAATTTCCCCATTGGGGATCAATAAAGAGTATAAATTATAAATTATATTATAAATTCACTGAACTTGCTTTTGAGCTACAACTGAAAATTAATCACAACGGCAGGCCTACACCGAGGAGGACTTACGTTATGACGCATTGCATTTCTGACTTTGTTTACATTCATTTTCCACCACGAGCACTCAGCAACAAACTCAAATAAACAGAGAACACTGTTATGAAACATTATCTTACAAGTGTAGGCGCTGTTGTAAAGGCTAACTGCGCTCGGTTAGCACAATGACAGCATGTTATTGTTAGAAAGCACAGCTGAAACAATATGTCATAAACGGAGTAGCATAGTGTTAGCCACAATGCTAACGACATTGATAACCAAAGCACACGGTCCTACTGTTACTACAACTAGTAGTATCACTACTTTTTAGAGGTTTATAAGCAACCTGTTTCTAGCACATGTCCCGTTAATAAGAATACATATGTTAATAGGCCTATATGAAGTTGATGTGGATTCTAACAGCTGAATTAAAATTAGCTGTCGACATGAAGGTCCCAGCTGAGGTCCTAAAACGTTAACGTTAAACCGCGACGCAGGAAACAAGAACGAGCTCATGAAGCTCACTAGTCTGGGTAAACCCTGACGAACTTTCGGCAAGTTTCAGATTTGCTCTGCAAGTCAGTCTGGCCAAGAGCCCATTCTAACCCATTTCCAATGTCCCCAAAATCGAGGCACCAATCACAACCGTTGAGGAGGGCTCTACACCAATCACAACCGTTGAGGCGGGCTCTACACCAATCACAACCGTTGAGGCGGGCTCTACACCAATCGCAACCGTTGAGGCAGGCTCTACACCAATCGCAACCGTTGAGGCGGGCTCTACACCAATCGCAACCGTTGAGGCAGGCTCTACACCAATCGCAACCGTTGAGGCGGGCTCTACACCAATCACAACCGTTGAGGCGGGCTCTACACCAATCCCAACCGTTGAGGCGGGCTCTACACCAATCACAACTGTTGAGGAGGGCTCTACACCAATCACAACCGTTGAGGCGGGCTCTACACCAATCACAACAATTGAGGCGGGCTCTACACCAATCACAACCATTGAGGCGGGCTCTACACCAATCACAACTGTTGAGGAGGGCTCTACACCAATCACAACTGTTGAGGAGGTCAGCCAGGCTAGAAGCTCACTGGCTTCCTCAGTAAAACACCGCCACTGTTTGTTTGGGTTTGTTCTTGTTTTTTTAAACTGGAATATGAATATAAAGTATTCCAAAAGAAATAATGATTGAGCGACAGATGCCAACAAATCCACAAAAATCTCTCCGATCCCCACAGGGCCGGCACAGACAGCCGCTGTCTCATCACAGTTTTGCATACATTTTTATTAATTTACATTAGTAAGCTGCAGGACAGCGTCTTTCAAAACATGACCTGCACGAAAGAGAAAAACTAAATGAATGTGTCTCTTCAGACCAAACTACGCCCGTGTATATATTGTTTATATTCATATTCATAGCGAGGTTTCTTGTCCTCCTTTTGTGTTAGTTGGACGGCCTGATCTTATCATCATCCCCACATTCAGTCATTAATCACACACACACACACACACACAGACAGAGAAACACACACATACACACACACACACACACGAACGGAGGAACAAAATAAATCAACCCCGGAGGGCGAGGGCAGGCACAAGAGTCATCCGGGGCCAGGAAAAACACAGGACAGCGGAAACCAGGGAACTGGGAACAGAACTGCTAGGCACTAGGGCACGAGGTACTAGTGGGCAAAGAGGCCTGGGGGAAAAAGAGGGCCGAAGAGGTCTGGGGGAAACAGAGGCCCAGTGAGGCCTCGGGGAATCAGAGGACCACTTGGGACAGGGGACAGAGAGGCCACTCGGGACAGGGAACAGAGAGGCGCAGTGCAGATGGGACCCCTCTGACGACCGGCAGCAAAGGCAGAACCCTTCAGGCGGCCGACCGCGAAGGCAGAACCCTTCTGGCGGCCGGGCAGGACGGCGAAGGCAGAATCCCTCAGGTGGCCGAGCAGGACGGCGAAGGCAGAATCCCTCAGGTGGCCGAGCAGGACGGCGAAGGCAGAATCCCTCAGGTGGCCGAGCAGGACGGCGAAGGCAGAATCCCTCAGGTGGCCGAGCAGGACGGCGAATCCCTTTTGAAGGCCGAAGGCGAAACCCCTCTGAAGGCCGGCCGAGAAGGCGAATCCCCTCAGGAGGCCGACCACAAAGGCGAAACCCCTCTGGAAGCCGACCACGAAGGCGAAACCCCTCTGGAGGCCGACCACGAAGGCGAAACCCATTAGAGCGGCGAAGGCGAAACACATCAGAAGGCCGGCGGCGAAGGCGAATTCCCTCTGGAGGCCATCCACGAAGGCGAAACCCCTCTGAAGGCCAGCCGCGAAGGCGAAACACATCAGAAGGCCGGCGGCGAAGGCGAATCCCCTCAGGAGGCCGTCCACGAAGGCGAAACCCCTCTGGAAGACGTCTGCAAAGGCGAATCCCTTCTGTGGGCCGGGCAGGCAATGGGTCAGCTGGGCTGAAGACAGGCGACGGGTCAACTGGGCTGAAGACAGGAGACGGGTCAACTGAACTGAAGACAGGAGATGGGTCAACTGAACTGGAGACAGTCAATGGGTCAGCTGGGCCAGTGTCTGCCGACAAGGTAACAGGAACGGAAGTAGGCAGGTCCGCCGATAAGGTAACAGGAACAGACACATGAATCAAGGCAACAGGATCAGGAACAGGCAACAAGGCAACAGGATCAGAAGTCGGCAAATCCACCGACAGGGTAACTGGAGCAGAAGTCGGCCAGACTACCGACAAAACATGGGGAGCAGGAGTCGGTCGGACCGACAAAAAAGGCAAAGTTTCTGGAGAACAAGGCAAAGGCAAAGTCTCTGGGATGCCGGAGACAGGTGAAGTCTCAGGGGTAACGGGGAAAGGCATAGTCTCTGAGGTGTCGAGCAACGGCAAAATCTCTGAAGTGCCGGGCAACGGCAAATTCTCTGGGGCCGCGGTCAAAGAAGACACTGGGAGATCGGTCAGCGCAGACTCTGGGCGAACGGTCAGCTCAAGCTCTGAAACTCTGGTCCGCTCAGGCTCTGGAACTCTGGTCCGCTCTGGAACTCTGGTCCGCTCTGGCTCTGGAACACCGGTCCGCTCTGGCTCTGGAACACCGGTCCGCTCTGGCTCTGGCTTTGGAACTCTGGTCCGCTCTGGCTCTGGAACTCTGGTCCGTTCTGGCTCTGGAACACCGGTCCACTCTGGCTCTGGCTGTGGAACACCGGTCCGCTCTGGCTCTGGCTCTGGCTCTGGAACTCCGGTCCGCTCTGGCTCTGGCTCTGGAACTCCGGTTCGCTCTGGCTCTGGCTCTGGAACTCTGGTCCGTTCTGGCTCTGGAACACCGGTCCGCTCTGGCTCTGGCTGTGGAACACCGGTCCGCTCTGGCTCTGGCTGTGGAACACCGGTCCGCTCTGGCTCTGGCTCTGGAACTCCGGTCCGCTCTGGCTCTGGCTCTGGAACTCCGGTTCGCTCTGGAACTCCGGTCCGCTCTGGCTCTGGAACTCTGGTCCACTCTGGCTCTGGAACACCGGTCCACTCTGGCTCTGGCTCTGGAACACTGGTCCGCTCTGGCTCTGGAACTCTGGTCCGCTCTGGCTCTGGAACTCTGGTCCGCTCTGGCTCTGGAACTCTGGTCCGCTCTGGCTCTGGCTCTGGAACGCTGGTCCACTCTGGCTCTGGCACTGGAACGCCGGTCCGTCTGGCACTGGAACGCCGGTCCACTCAGGCACTGGAACGCCGGTCCGCTCTGGCTCTGGAAGAGTGGTCATCGGAGACTCTGGACGACTGGATGTATCCAGAGGTTCTGGAAGGCTGCATGTCAGCGGAGGTTCTGGAAGGCTGCACGTCAGCAGAGGTTCTGGAAGGCTGCACGTCAGCAGAGGTTCTGGAAGGCTGCACGTCAGCAGAGGTTCTGGAAGGCTGCACGTCAGCAGAGGTTCAGGAAGGCTGCACGTCAGCTCAGGAACAATGGTCAACTTGGACTCGGGAAAACAAGTAGAATCAGGAACAGTAACACTGGTCAGCACGGACTCGAGGTCGCTGGAGACCTCTGGCTCAGAACCACTGGACAGCACAGGCTCAGGTCCACTGAACAGCACGGACTCAGGTCCGCTGAACAGCACGGGCTCAGGTCCGCTGAACAGCACGGGCTCAGGTCCACTGGACATCTCGGGCTCCAGTCCACTGGAGAACGATTGAACCCGTGCATAGCGTCGGGAACCATGTGGACCACGTCCTCTCTTGCGGCCTCCACGGTTCCCAGAAAATATGGCCAGACGGGACCCCTCAAAAGACTGCTCAGGGGAGCTGCAGAAAAGCGAACTGGACCGAAGCTTATCAGCTAATAATCTAGTGGCTTCGGCCTCCTCAGTCTGTCTAGCACATTTAGCTAGGTTCTGGAAAACAGTCACATAAGTCTCTGGCTCACTATCAGGCAGAGAAACGACAGGACTAGGTAAAGTGGACAGAGGAGCAGGCTGGTTAAAAAACAGAGATCCTGTAGTCACAATGCTAGCAGGCCGAGAAGTAGGCAGGCTAGTGGTAGCTAACTGGCTCGGAATAAAACGAGGAACTGGCAGGGGAGGTAGCTGACTGCTAGAGGGCTGGAGAGAAGATAACCTGTTAGCATTTTGGGATGAGGGATCACAGCAAGGGTTCTCAAGGAAGTCCTGTATCCACTCAGGCAAGGAGCTCCTAAGCCAGGACCGAGTGGATACCTCACGGTGGGCTAATCTAAGAGCTGCCTGTTTCACCTCCCAACTAGGTGCTCTCTTCCACTCTCCAAAAGCACAAATAAGAGTGTAGGTCAAATCATAAAGTTCATCCTCTAAATATTCCGCTGGGTCCGTCATGGTCGGATCATTCTGTCACGGTTTGTCAGGAAAAGTTTGGACCCAAGTGCAGTTTAGAAGGTTTATTAAATGAAATGAAGTACATACCAAAAATCCAGAAAACAACAGGCAAAAACAAATTCCAGGAACGCAGAACGGGATAACAAAACTGGAAATCAGAGACGAACGGTTACTCCAGACACGAACACAAAGCAACAGAAAAACAATGATCCGACAACAGACAAAGAAAACACAGAGACTAAATAAACCAGGTAACGAGGACTAACAAGGGACAGGTGACACTAGGCTGGGCAAACAGGTGAAACACATAAGGGTAATCACCAGGGAGGGAAACACAGGAAGTAAAATAGACAAGACAAGACAGAAAACCAGACTATCAAAATAAAACAGGAAACAGAACATACAGGCACACACGGAAAAACAAGACAGGAACTACAATAAGACAAGACAAGGGAGGAAACATGGGCTACAACAGAAAACAGCACAAATACACAACAAAACAGAAACTCAAAACCAGAACCATGACAGGCTATATCTGGCACATTTACTAAATGTTGGACTCTGTACTCATGTTGATTAATGTGCGTTGTCCCTTTTAAATAAAGAAATCAAAAAACAAATCTAACAAATTAGACAAAAAATAAAAATAACAAATTGTTTCTAATGAGATAATCATGAGAATCAGACTTTATCTAAAGCACAGGATGTGCAGGAGAGTCCCAGAGCTACTGATTGCATATTTTTATGACTATCCTTCCCAACTCCTTTAAAAAGCTCCTGTTGATCACCGTCATATTCTGTATTTACACTGAGTGGTGTCAACTGACTCTGCTTGCAGACACACACACACACACACACACACACACACACACACACTTCCACTCTCACACACACACACACACACACACACACACACAGACACACCCATCCAGTCACACACACACACACACACACACACACACACACACACACACACACACACACTCACACACACACTTCCACTCTCACAGACACACACACACACACACACACACACACACACACACACACACAGACACACACATCCACTCACACACACACACACACACACACACACACACAGACACAGACACACACATCAACTCTCTCTCACACACACACACACACACACACACACACACACACACACACAGACACAAAAAATATAAATAATCAGGACTTTTAGCGTGTATAGAGCCAGCATATTTCCACCAAACTCCATGTAAATAATCAGTACTTTTAGCGTATATAGAGCCAGCATATTTCCACCAGACTCCATGTAAATAATCAGTACTTTTAGCGTGTATAGAGCCAGCATATTTCCACCAGGCTCCATGTAAATAATTAGGACTTTTAGCGTGTATAGAGCCAGCATATCTCCACATGTAAATGGGTGAATTAGGGTTTATTTCAACCAAACCAGAGTGGTGATTGTTGGAACAGTGGAAAGATGAACCAAGACGGCTTTTGATAGTTATATTTAGTTTCTGTCCACTCTGAATGAAGTGTGTTTTACGATGATAAAAGTCCTGATTATTTACATGGAGTCTGGTGGGTTTGGTGTGATTTCGGGGCTGTTTCATGTTAAACTAAAAGGATCTTACTCTTTAACTAAAAGGTCTATCTCTGTAGGGATCCAACCCATAATGTTGTCACACATTTAGATTAATAATCTGAGTCTGTCAGCAGCAACAACAGAACTTTTAGTGACTCTAACTGCTGCTGAACATTAGTCCAATAATTTTAAAGTGCTGGTTTTTTAAGTACTTGAAAAGTTCAAAAAATAAGTAGGATCTAAATCAAACAAATGCTGTATAAGGGACCGTTCGGTATTGATGGAACATTTTTCAGTCCCGAGGGGGGGTCACACAAGTTTTGTATTCATGAAACAGCAAAATTTCAAAGTGGCTTGTTTGGTGCATATTTAGCATGTAGCCCTCAGTCTCGACCCCCTAGCAGATGGTCTGACCCATGAGTTTGCTGGGGGGTCAGGGGGAGCACTGCCCCCTGGTGGCTGAAACAGGTAATTGCATTGTTTAAAAATGAGTGGAATAATTACATCTGGCATGATCAGATATTTTATAAATATCTTAAATAACACAAAACAACTAAATGGTGGTAGGTAATACATCTGATTTCATATACTGCTTTAGTAAAAATAATATTCCCTGGCCGACGATGGGAGCAGCAGGACGCAAAAAACGAAAATTACTGTTGCACTAGTCTGGACATGTTGCCGTGCCAACGTTGCAATAAAGTTTTCCTAAATGCCCTGTATATAAATGTGATGTCAGCTTACTAATTGATTGCGGGTTTTGTGTAGATTTGGACTTTTATACATTTATTCCACTTTGTTTAAACGTTGAAGTGGAGAGGCCTCGTTCACCTGTTTGGAGCTGGCTGGTGAATGGGACACTCGTATCGGCCTTGCTGGATCCACCGTGACTCTGTTAGTGGATCTACTGATTGATGTGGATTACTTTTTTTCCCCGTGTCATTGGATTACGGCAAAATACGGATTTCTTTTCTCAACGTGTCTTAACGTTTTATGGTGTGACTGCGCTTCATTTCTGCATTTGGAGAAGCATCTCAACAGACTGGAGGTCCAACACTGATTGGTCACGGTTACATCTTAGCCACCGTCTGTCTATTGCGTTCCAAGACAGCCGTGCCGTGATTGGATTTCATAAGGGAGAATTGTTAATGTAATTTAAAATCTGCTTTAAAAATAAACATATATGTTTTGGATAATGTTAAGCTTTGGCAGCTTTACCTATGTGCTAAAATACAATGACTGAGGAAGCCTAGTGACGAGTCCATAGCAACCAGTTTGTGTTGAATGGTCTCAATGTTTTATTATTTTATTTCAGGTGAATACTAGTTAATTAGAGGAGTAACTTAGTATTTGAAGTAATGCAGTAATGCAGGAAGTGTGCATTTAGTTTCCATGCTTATTGTGTTTCCACAACAATGTTAGTGAGTAAATCTACTGAGATGGCCACAACACCATAACAGAGGAGTGGGATGTGTAAGATGAGAATGCAGAGGTTAAATCATATATGTCATGGCTGTAAAAAATAAAGGGCATCTGCACATCTTTGCCAAGTGCTAACCAGTACAGACGGCATCTATAAATTGATGGGGAGGGTCATGCCTCTTTTCTCAATCATTTTGTAGGGTCATAGAAAAATTTTTA